>NW_017675670.1:0-4348 GCF_001879085.1 Nicotiana attenuata
CACTATCAAGTCATCCAAAGGATATTTCCATGTAAGTCTCTTACATTATATGATCTGTAATGTTAAAAATAATATAGATTATGTGCTACAATAGGTAAAGATAACCTGATAATATAAAAGTCGTTACACTAACCATGTATATAACATAAAACTCTCTTTAACTATTAAACGAGAGGGAAAGAATAGTGGAGAGTTTAGTAGGCATATTAAGACAAATGAGAAAGGGGGAAGGTCCCTCGGCACATGATTAGTGAGGATAACTAACATACGCCATGGCCCGCAACGCTGAAAACAGAAGAAGGAACCACCACCGTCGGTAATGCAACCGACGGAGGAGACTAGCAGTAGACTGGTAACACCGGATACAGAAATAATTTCCACCCATGCAACTAGCTCATTGGTTGCCGGGAATGGGAAGTGCACCTACAATACTCCAAGCACTACCGATGGAAAAGTGCACCCACCATAGGTAACGATGGCTACAACTACAACGAAATTGACCTATTTTTTCTATTTTTAGAAAAAGCACAAAGACAATGGCGGACGTAGTCAAAGGAAATTGGATTCAGCAACAAGGGCTACAACTGAAGTTCTACCCACCAGAAATTTGGGATTGAATTAACGTGGCGATGCTCAATCCGGATGAATTAGATTAGCAATGTCAGAAATGAAAAATAACCCTAATTGGCAATGTATTGGGGGAACCATTTAAGGAGATGCTGAAGTTTGCCTATAGAGTGGGGAATTCAGTGATAACCCCAAAGGTATTCCTTCATGACGATGGCTATTTTCTATTTCGATATGAATCTATGGAAGATAAACTTCAAATTCTACAAAATGGACCTTACAGCTTTAACAATCGACAAATGATTCTAATGGACTGGGACCCTGAGTTCAATATCCAGAATGAACTGATGCGAGTGATTCCAGTATGGGTCATATTCCCAGGTCTACCAATTCAGTGCTGGCGGAGGAAAATCTAGGGAGAATTTCAAGCTCACTAGGTAACCCAATTTGTACTAACAAACCGGCTGACCAATGTGAATGGATATCCTATGCTAGAGTCCATATAGAAATGGATATAACTTAGACAATGCCATATGGACTTACAGTTGAAATACCGGATGGGAAGCTGTGGGAGCAAGTTATTGAGTATGAATGGCAACCAAAATTTTGCCAGGATCGCAACCATTTTGGGGATTAACAGGTGAATGAAAGAAGAAATCATAGGCAACTCAAACAACCGTCAAACCCAATAAAAAAATAGGAAAGCCAAATGGGAGTGGAGACCAGCAGGACAACCAGCGAGACAACCAAAATGGAAACAACCTGAAGAGGTGCAGGCTAGAGATAAGGAGGTGAAAACTACTGAAACAAGTGTTCAACAACAAATAAAGGAACTACGTGTTCAAATAAATAGTAGAGGCAAAAAAGCAGTAGTATATCATGGGACAAAGCAGAGAAAAGAACATCTCATTGAGCCAGAGTACTTGCCAAAAGGAACAAATATGTTGTATTGAGAATAGAGGAGAATGATCAAGGGAGTTTCGAGCAGGGGCCAAATGCAGGTTCCTCATAGGGATTGGAGAAATGGATCAACCATACCACTGTACCCCCATCTCAACGGTCATTTGTGCTTGGAATATTAGAGGACTTAACAAGTCTTTTAAACAAAGAGAGCTCAAGGTATTTCTGAAAAAAACAGGATAGATTTAATTGGGTGATATAAGACTAGAGTCAAAAAGCCTAAGGCTCCTATGATTCAAAGAAAGCTTGGTGTGGAGTGGGAGTTCATTGACAATTACAACTCTGCTCATAATGGTAGAATATGGATTGGATGGAGATCAAATTCAGTAGATATGACAACATTAGACTCCACCTTTCAGCTAGTCCATTGTCAAATTAAAGATAGACAGTCAACATTCAATAGCTGCATTACTTTTGTTTATGGAATGCATACTATAGCATACATGAAGGCCTTATGGGATCATCTGATATAGATTAATACAACGACCAATGAACCTTGGCTTATCATTGGAGAGTTTAATAGTATACTACATATGGATGACAGGATTAATGGGTACCAGACACCAATCCGAGATTGCAGACTTTCAGCAATGTGTGCAAGATATTGGTGTAGGGCAACTCACAAAAAAGGGAAACCAATACTCCTAGAGAAACAAAATAGAAGCATGTGAGAGACTATACAGGCACATAAACTGGTATTTGGGAATGCATACTGGTTCAGCTATTACAATGACATTGAGGCTAACTACATGGTGCCAGAGACCTCAAATTAGACCGTATAATGCTTAACACAGAAACGAAAAGAACAAAAGAAAAAAGTCCTTATAAACTACTCAATATCCTACTGAAACAGGAAGGATACAAAGAAGCAGTTGCAAGCACCTGGGCACCGGACATATAGGGATATACTATGTTTACTATATGGAGGAAGCTGAAGCTAATAGAGGAAGCCACCAAAGCTATGCATAAAGATATGTCATTTATAGATCTCAAGCTAACAAAACTCAAGGAACAACTGAAGCATACAAAGTAAGCACTGAATGGGGACTGTATTAATCCACAACTGATTGACGAGGAAAAGCTACAACTCATTAAATTAGGAAAATGGGAGAGAGTATAAGAGCATGTCTTCAGACAAAAATCCAGGGCCACATGGATTGCATATGGAGACTCAAATTCTAAGTATTCCCATTCATACTTGAAAGCTAGACAGGCAAGGAACAAAATATCATCTATCTACAATGAAGCCAACATGAGACTAATAGACCCACCTTTCATACAAAAGGAATTCTTGGGGTTCTTTCAAAAACTGTTTGGGGATGCAACTCTAGTTTTGCCTGGACATGATATGAGTATAGGTAGAAATGGCCCCTACCTAACACCGGCTCACCAACAACAGATGCTTCTACCAGTAACTAGAGAGAAGATCATACAGGTTGTACAAGACCTACCTCTGGACAAAACACCTGGTATAGATGGATACTCAGCTGAGTTCCTCAAGGAGTTCAGGCCACATATTGGAGAAGAAGGAATCAATGCAGTGCAAGAATTTTTTATAACTGGGAAACTACTCAAAGAAGTAAATGGTACTACTATTACACTGGTACCAAAGACTTCAAATACATGCTTTGTCAAGGAATATAGACCAATTGCTTGTTATACAACCCTCTACAAAATAATGGGAAAGATCTTGACAGGAAGACCGAAACTAGTAGTAGATCAAATAGTAGGGGAACTACAGAAAGGGTATTCTCAAAAATCATCATCTCCCAGATGCTTGATCAAAGAGGATATTATGAAAACATATGATTCTGTAGAATGGAGTTTCCTGGAAGGATTATTATTAGAGTTTGGGTTTCCTACTAGACTGGCCAAGCTCACTATGGAGTGTGTAAGTACTGTAAGGTATTCCCTGCTAATCAATGGAGGGTTGACTCCCAGATTTGATGCAAAGAAGGGTGTGAGGGAAGGTGATCCTATGTCACCTAATCTCCTTGTGTTAGTAATGGAGAACCTAAATAGAGCTTTGAAGCAGTTGAAGCTAAATCCAGACTTCAATAATCATCCAAAGTGTGTAAAAAAAGAGATTGTGCATATCAGCTTTGCAGATGACCTGTTGATGTGCTACATGGCAGATCTTATCTCAATACAACTCAAGATGAAATACTTTGGCAAGTTCTCTGAAGCATCAAGCCTCAAAGACAACATGGAAAAAAGTTCAATCTACTTGGTAGGGGTCTCTACTCATGTAAAGGAGTAAATTCTATCACATTACCACTTTACACTAGGCACTCTCCCTTTCAAATACTTAGGAGTACCCTTATCCACAAGAAAACTTACTATAAGTGAATGTTTGCCCCTAGTCGATAAGATAGTGGCCAGAGTTAAAAGCTGGACCTCCAGATTGTACTCTTTAACATGCAAACCTACTGGGCACAAGTGTTTTTGCTTCCCAAAAAGGTTCTGAACATGGTCACAATAGTATGTAGGAACTTCTTGTGGCATGGGACTAAAGACTATAGCAGGAGAAATCTTGTTGCATGGGATACAGTTTGCCAGACCAAGTCTACAGGAGGTTTGAATGTAATAAACCTATTCTTGTGGAACAAAGCAACTATAAGCAAGCTACTATGAGCCATAACTCAGAAGAAAGAAAAGTTGTAGGTACTGTGGGTGCATACACATTATATAATGAACAAGGATCTAGATAACATACCTACTCAAGAACAAGCCTCATGGGTCGTAAAGAAAGTATTTGCTGCTCGGAATTGGTTAACAACTGGAGTTGTAGAGTTAAATTCAAATGTCTCTAATAAAAGAT
>NW_017675670.1:10855-26799 GCF_001879085.1 Nicotiana attenuata
ATGTGCCATGTGTGGTGAGATTATTTGTGAGTTCTTTTGCATTACTTGTAGTCTAGAACTTGCTCGGAATGTGCTTCAAAGCGAAATCATAGACTAACTTGGTTCGAAAAATGATATTAGGCCTTCCTTGGACCGCTATTATGCCTTAAAATTCCTACCCTTGATTATGTTCCCTAGTCAACCCATTTCGAGCCTTTAACCTTGAATAAAGGGAAGACTAGGTGTGGAATGAAAAGTGAAGAAAGGATGGAAAATGTTTTTGAAGGAAGTGGACTTTAATTGTAAACTTTGTAGTTCTTGGGGAGGTTTTGAGTCACTCTACCCAAAATTGTGCCCTACCTTAACCAAAAGCCTAAACTAAAACCCTTTAAGTCCTAATTGATTTTGAATCAAGTCGTCTACATTAGTGGAGGAATACACGAAGGGCAAGCCTATGGTACTACTTGTATGCATTTGAACATCTTTTTGAGAGAGAGTTAATTCTTTCCATTTGATATCCCATTGTGGTTTTGAATTAAGATTTATGAGTGTGGGATCCTCTCTTAAATGTGAAGGCACATGAAATTTGAGTTGGGAATTTAATCCCATTTTCAATTGGAAGGAATGACCAAAGAAAGTTGATTGTGATAGAGAGGCAAATTTTGAAGCTGTAGTGTCATGACTTGATTGCTACTTTGATTTGCGTTAGTGTTTGAGCACTTGAAGCATAATGAAGTTCATGAGAAGTGCTTGATAATTCATATGCTTTGGAGTAATTGTTGGTACCAATCAAAGTCATGCATTTGTGCTTAAGGTAGACCTTTTTGGCTTGGCATGATAAGAATATAATGTTGAGTTAAATACGTGGGAAGAGATTTTGTCGCTTTCATTGCTTGAGGACAAGCAATAGTTTAAGTTTGGGGGTGTGATAAGTTGGTATTTTACCAACTTATCTTGTCTTTAAACCTATACTTTTGCTATGTTTTAGTGATTAAATCACGTATTTAATGTCATTTACTTCTATTTTACAGGTTGTATGTGATTTAGAGGTAATGGTGAAGAAACCAAGCAAAAACAAGTCAAAAAGGAGCTAAAATGGACAATGAGAAACTGCCCAGTGGTTTACTCTTCGCGAACGCGAAGGTACCACGCGAACAAGAAGCAGCAGGCAGCTAGGCATTCGCGAATGCGAAGTACACAACGCAAACGCATAGTTGCAGAACATGAAGCTTCGCGAACGCGAAGTTGTGAACGCAAACGCGACGACTGAGGAAAGTAAGCCTTCGCGACCGCGAACGCGATGAAGAAACTGGGCGTGAAAACTGGGCAGTTCTGGAATTTCACATTTTTTGACCCCAAACCCTTTAATACCCAAATCAGCTCATTTGTAAGAGATCTTTGGCATATCTTTGGCTTATTTTCAGTTCTTAGACTTAAAGAAGAACAAGTATTGAAGCTAGGTTTTTGCACACACACTTGGGTCTTGAAGATTTCAAGCTTGTGGTTAAGGATTTCTTACCCATTTATGTTTATTTCTTCCTTTTCTTGCTTTGTATTGAATATTTAAGTGTGTAGTATTTATTTCCAACACTTGAATCTTGTTTATGGAAATACTCATATTTAAAGTGTGGATTAAATACCTTGTTGTGCTTATGTATTGAATGATTTTTATTTATTTATGAAGTGAGTTGTTGTTACTTTAATTATTCTTGTTCTTTAATGTTTCCAAAGGGATTAGCTAACCCTAGGACTCGCCCATTAGCTCCGAATTAATTTTGAAAAAGATAATTTGGGGTTGAGAAAGATTAATTAACAAGAACTTTAGGCGTTAACCCTCATTTTATAGATTCTACCTAGGGATAGGATTGAACTACTTGTAGCCATATCCGGGAGTACTTAATCTCTTAATTGTTCTAGGGATAATTCAATTAGGAAGTCTTTTTAGTCTTTGGAAGAAGCTAGCTAATTAAGAATTATTAACCGTGGCTAATTAACATAAACTCGCTCATATTTGTAAAATCATGAAATACATTGGATCGTTACTTGAGTGTAATTCCCGATGCAACCATACTTGTAGCCATTGATCATTTTACTTGCTTTCTATGTTAGTTTACTTTTCTGCATTTAGATATAAACATTTTCAAAACCAAATTCTTAGTGTTTGGCATTGCACGATAAGTGATAATTCTCTTACATTCCTTATCGCCTACATATTGTTCTCTGTGGGATTCGACCCCGACTCATAGTTGGGTAAATTATATTGCATGCGACCGTGTCCATTTACTTTTTAGTAGTGGATTTGGACGTCATCAATACCGCCAGTGTTCCACAATACCAAAAGGTGTTGTGGAGGTCCTTGGTAATAAGTAGAGGACTAATTCCTAGACACTCTTTCATACATTGGATAGCAGTTCAGAAATGACTTGCAACAACTGACAGGTTACTAAGCTGGGGAATTCAAGTACCACATGTATGTGTCTTATGCTCTACAGGAACAACTGCGACACATAGCCACCTATTCTTTGAATATTCATACTCTAAAGACATCTGGGGTAAACTATTGAAATGGATGAACATCAACAGGCTATCACATCAGTGGGAAGATGAAGTAGTATGGCTATCTCAGAGAAGAAACAACATAAAATCAATAGGAGAGATCATGAGGTTCCTATTTGCAGCAGTAATGTACCATATTTGGGCAGAAAGAAACAGCAGAAGGTTCCAATAAACCACTCGATATAGCAGTGACAGAATCAGAGAAATGATCCTACAAGTGCACATTGCAGGACAAAGACGAAATAAGTGGAATCAAGTACTAGAAAGACTAGACAGTTACCCTACCTAATTGTGTAATGGGAGTAACTATAGTAGTAGTATACATTGATAGCTGATAGCTAGTTAACCTACAGTAGCCACTATGGTGCCAATAGATAGTCAGTAGCTATTCTCTTGGGTATTTTTGTAAGACCTGTCTCTAGAGTCTAAAGAGAAGGTGGTGTATATATTTGATACTTGGTTAATAAAATTTAAACTTTAACAACAAAAAAACTATTAAACGAGATGGAAGGAGAATTGATAACTCTGTATTAGTTCAAGATGCTTGAAACCAATCTAAAATTAGAGCAATATCGCACCAAGTATGATGAAGGAAGAAAAAAATTAAGTAATATTAAGATGCAAACAGGCATGAAAAGAATGATCCATTTGCCACGGTTAACATGAAAAAACGAATGTACAATCATAGGCAGATCCAAAATTTAATGTTTATGGGTTCTTGCAACGATTTCAAGTAAATTTTCAATAGTAATTAGCTTTACATTCAAATATTTATAGATATTTAGTGAATTTTTGAACACATTTACGCTGTTTGGAAAAAGCTATTGGGTTCACGTAATAAACACTATAGGTTGCAAAGTGGAAACGTCTCTGTGTAATGACCTGACCGGTCGTTTGAGAATTTAAAGGCATGAGTAGCTCCGTATGATGTATTATGACTTGTGTGAATCGTCGATTTTAGTTTCCAAGTTATTCGGAATTGATTTAAGAAGAACGAATTTCATTATTGAAGCTTTAAGTTGGAGGAGTTAACCAAGTTTGACTTTTTTGAATTTGACCTCGAAAGAAAGTTTTGATGGTTCCGTTAGGTCCGGATGGTAATTTTGGACTTGGACGTATGCCTGGATTTGTATTTGGATGTTCCTAGAAGGATTTGGCACTAATTGGCAAAAGTTGGAAATTTGAAAGTTCATAAGTTTGACCAAGAATTGACTTTGATGATATCGGGTTCGAATTGTGCTTCTAGGAATTTTAATAGCTTCCTTATGTTATTTAGGACTTGTGCAAAATTTGAGTTCATTCCGGGTTGAGTTGATGTGATTCAGCGCGCGTTTTGGAAGTTGAGAGTTCAAAGTTCATTCAAGTTCGAATTGAGGTGCGATTTACCGTTTTGATGTTTTTGTGTGTGATTTGGGGTTTGAGTAGGTCTGTATTATATTATGGGACTTGTGGGTATATTTGGACGGGGTCCCGAGTGGCTCGGATAAGTTTTATATGGAATATCCTTTGGAGCCTTACTGATGCTGCTGGAGTTTTGGCTACTAGTGTCTTCGCACATGTGCATAAGGGACTGCAGGTGCGTGTTCGCGGAAGCGAGGAGCTAGTCGCAGATGTGACCTGGGGAAAGGCGGGCTGGGGAGGCTTAGCAGAAGCGGCTCGTCGCGCGCAGAAGCACCCACTGTTGGCCAAGACCGTCACGCAGATGCGCGATCTTCTTCGCAGAAGCGAAGGTCACAGGTGCGACCTACTGTCCGCAAATGCGGAAATACTGGGCATAAGCAATAAATCGAGAAGGGTTTTGGTTCTTTCTTCATATTTTGAGATGTGAGATTCGGATTGAGGCGACTTTTGAAATAGTTTTCATCACAAAGATTGGGGTAAGTGTTCTACACTTGGTTTTGAATTTCTTTCAAGAATCTATCTTCATTTTTGGCAATTGGTTTGAGAATTTTAAGGAGAAATTGGGCTTGTACTTAAGAATTCTACCTTTATCATTTAGAATATTTCCTTCGGCTTTATGTGATGCATTTGAGTTGCTTTTGTGACGACCCAAAAGGTCATCACTTGTATTAAATTAAATTTTGTGCTTCCGAGGCCTTGAAAACCTCATTTAGAGCCACCTCAATTTACGTGCGTAGTCCGGGCGCGTAGCCGGAAAGCTTATATATGAAAATCTGTGAAAAATGATAAATTTTGATTATAAAATGAATTAATTTGACTTCGGTCAACATTTTTGGTAAAAGGACCCGGACCCGTAATTTGACGGTCCCGGAGGGTGCGTAGGAAAATATGGGACTAGGGTGTATGTCCGGAATCGAATTCCGAGGTCCCGAGCCCGAGAAATGAATTTTTAAAGGAAATTGTTTTTCTAAAATTGTTAAGGAAAATTGAAATGAAATTTGATTAGAACGTGTTGGTATCGGGCCCGTATTTTGGTTTCGGCGCCCGTTACAGGTCTTATATATGACTTAAGATGTTTGTGTAAAGTTTGGTGAAAAACGGACGTCGTTTGACGTGATTCGGACTTGAATTGATAAAGTTGATGTTTTAAGAAGTTTGAGAAAAATGCTTTGGTTTTGAGGTGGAATTTGGTGATAATGAAGTTATTTTGGCGATTTGATCGGATGGATAAGTTCGTATGATATTGCTAAGCTAGTACCTATGTTTGGTTAGGAGCCCTGAGGGCTCGGGTGTGTTTCAGATGTGTTTCGGGAAGTTTTGAGTCTAAGAAAAGTTGCAGATTTTCTGCAGTCAGTGCCCAGGGATTTTACCCTTCGCGTTCGCGCGGTACCCCTCGCGAACGTGTAAGGCAAAGATCCCAGGTATCCAGCTTCTTCTTCGCGAACGCGGAGCCACAGTCGCGAACGCAGAGCCTAGGGGGATTCCTCATCGCGAGCGCGACCTGTGTGACGCAAACGCGTAGGGTCATGGGGGAGGGATCACCACTTGTGCATCGCGAACGTGACCACTGGTCCGCGAACGCGTAGGCTCGAGGAGTTCCTACTCCGCGAATACGAGTCGTTGTCCGCGAACGCGAACGCTGCCCAGCCTGACCCATCGCGAACGCAAAGTGCCCATCGCGAACGCGAAGGGCAATTTTTGCCCAGTTATTTTAAAGTCCCAAAACAGAACCCATTGCGGTATTTTCTTAAAATTTCATAAACCCTTTCTTCTCCAAAGCTCCTAGGCGATTTTTGAAGCACTTCTTCACCAAAGCTTCTTGGGTAAGTAATATTTAACTTGTTTCCTTCATTTTCCATTAACACGTACTAGAATCCTAGGCCTAAAACATGTAATTTAGGGTAGAAAATTAGGTATTTAGGTAGAACTAGGGCTTTTTGATTAATGGTGATTTTGACCTCGTTCTGGAGTCGAATTTTGGAAGTAATTATATATTTGGGCTCGTGGGTGAATGGGGGATTTGATTTTGGTCCGAACCTCGTGTTTTGACCAAGCGGGCCCGGGGTCAATTTTTGGGTTTTTGGGAAGAATGATTAAATGGATATAATTGAGCATTGGAATTGGAATGTTTAGCATTTATTGATATTATTAAGTTAATTATGTATTGATTCGATTGGGTTGGAGCCGAATTCGAAAGGAAAGGCGGTATTTGAGGCTTGATTTGGCCGTGGAAGTTTGAGGTAAGTGTTTGGTCTAACCTTAGCTTGAGGATTAGGAGTTGAGTCCTATTTGCTATGTGGTAATTATTGAGTACGACGTATAGGCATGGTGACGAGTATCTATACGTCGGTGTCTAGCATGACCGTGAGTCCTTAAATTGTGAATATCTTGATTTCGTTGTATCTTTCATGCCTTGGTGATGATTTCTATTTGTTGTGAAAAGTTTGTGGAAGGAATTGAGACCTTTGAACATCTTGGAACATTGGCTCGAGTTATATTATGAATTGTGAATGTATATGAGATGATTGAACCCTTTTGGAGCAATTGCTCAAGTGGTCAAGTGAGTTGTGAAGTACAAGTGAAAGATAGAGAAAGAGTTGTTGAAATGTTCCCTTGCCGAGATTTTTAATTATTTAATTGTTGTTCCCTTGCCGGGATTTAATTGTTTAATTGTTGTTCCCTTGCCGGGATTCCTATATGTTCTTGTTTATTTCCCTTGCCCTTCTTTGTGATTGTTATTTGGGTGAGGAAGAGTGTTAAGGCAAGAAGGGTGATGTCGTGCATTATTGATATTGTGAGGAAAGAGTGTAAAGCACGAAGGGTGATGTCGTGCCACACGATGTACCATTCTGATTCTTGTTGACATTCTAGTTATGTTGTTCCTTTCCTTACTTGATGCTTTATTCGGAACTGTTATCTCCCCCGTAGCATGTTCCCCCCTCCCACATTGACTGGTTATTTTCTGCATTTCTTTTCCGCTGTATATATTTATATTTGAACTGCAAAGGTTTATTTGGTAGTCTGGTCCTAGCCTCGTCACTACTTCGCCGAGGTTAGGCTAGACACTTACCAGCACATGGGGTCGGTTGTGCTGATACTACACTCTACACTGTGTGCAGATCCAGGAGCGGCTTTCGGACAGTAGTTGGAGGGCTTCCTTCAGTCCACCCCGAGACCCAAGGTAGACCTGCAGGCGTCCGCAGGCCCTGGCATCTCCCTCTATCTCTATTCCCTATTTCATTTTCTTCGTTCAGAAACAGTTTATTGTATTTTCTTCAGACCTTGTATGTAGTGACTCTTAGACAGTTTGTGACACTGTGACACCAGGTTTTGGGAATTTGAGGTTTTTAAAGCTGTAATAGACGTAGTCTCAAGATATATTACTGTTGACTTCCGCTTATTTATTTAAAGTTCCGCTGTTATCATATTGTCGTCTGGTATTTTGTTAAGGAGAAGAAATATGAAAGTGTAGTAATTTTGTAAGGTTGGCTTGCCTAGCTCCCATTAGTAGGCGACGTCACGACTCCCGAGGGTGGGAAATCCGGGTCGTGACAAGTTGGTATCAGAGCTCTAGGTTACATGGGTCTCACAGTTCACAGACAAGCTTAGTAGAGTCTAAGGGATCAGTACGGAGACGTCTGTACTTATCCCCCAGAGGCCACAGAGTTAGGAAAAATCTCACATTTGTTCCTTCTTGTCGTGCGGTTTGGTTTCTCAACGCTAATTGAATTTCTACTCTGTTCTTTCGCAGATGGCGAGAACATGCGCTTCCTCATCTACCGATCAGTATCCCAAGCCCCCAGCAGCAGCTCCCACAAGGGGCAGAGGGCGAGGCCGAGGCCGTGCCAGAGGCCGAGGTAGGGTCAGAGCTCAGCCCCGAGCAGCAGCACTAGCAGCTGAGCCTCAGGTTGACTTTTATGACGAGGTTCCGACTCCAGCAGTTCCGGTGGGCCCAGCTCAGGTCCCAGAGGGGCTTATTGCCACCTCAGTTCTTCAGGACACTATGGTCCGTCTAGTGGGCCTCATGGAGAGTGTCTCCAGGGCAGGTTTACTTCCTGTAGCACCAGCCGTCTCTCAGGCTGGAGGAGGAGCCCAGACTCCTGCTACTCGCACTCCGGAGCAGGTAGCTCCCCAGTTTTAGACTCCAGCAGTTCAGCCAATTGGAGCGGTTCAGGCGGGTGTTGTAGCTCAGACCGGCGATGGTGCAGCCATGACTGTCGATGCTTTGCGGAGATTGGACAGGTTTACCAAGCTACACTACTACCTTCAGCGGTGCATCTACTGAGGATCCCCAGGATTATTTGGACAGTTGTCACGAGGTTCTTCGAAACATGGGGATTGTTGAGACCAATGGGGTTGATTTCGCTTTTCTAGATCCACCAAGACTTGGTGGAGGGATTATTGCTTAGCTAGACCAGCAGGATCGCCAGCCTTGACCTGGGAGCAGTTCACGCAGCTATTTCTGGAGAAGTTTCTCCCTATTACACAGCGAGAGGCCTATCGGAGGCAGTTCGAGCGCCTTCAGCAGGGATCCATGATTGTCACCCAGTACGAGACCACATTCATAGATTGGCTCGCCATGCCCTTATTATACTTCCCACTGAGAGGGAGAGAGTGAGACGGTTTATTGATGGACTCATTCAGCCGATTCGTCTCCAGATGGCTAGAGAGGCTGGGAGTGAGATATCCTTCTAGGAGGCGGCCAATGTGGCCCGGATAGTTGAGATGGTATTATCACAAGGGGGTGGTCACAGGGCAAACAAGAGACCCCGTCAGTCAGGCACATTCAGTGGTGCCTCGTTTGAAGGCAGAGATTCATATGGTATAGGCCATCCTCCTAGGCCTTATCAGTCAGCACTTCAGGTTTCTCACGGAGCTTCAGGTAGCCATGGTCCCCAGATGCAGTATTCCGATCAGCAGTCCTACATTGCACCACCTGCTCCTATCAGTGCACCGCCGCTTCAGAGTTTTCGGGGTGGTCATTCAGGTTGCCAAGGCCACCAAACTCAGTAGCCGAGGGCTTGTTAAACTTGTGGTGATATGGGCCACATTGCCAGGTTTTGCCCTCGAGCACCGAGCAGCTCTCAGCATCAGGGTTCTCGTGCCATGGTACAGGCACCAGATGTTCCACAGCCCGCCCAGCCAGCTAGAGGTGGGGGTAGAGATGCTAGAGGTGGAGGTAGAGGTACTGGAGGTGGAGCTCAGGCCGCTAGAAGTGGAGGCCAGCCAGCAGCAGGCTGTCCCAGAGAGGTGGATCAGAGTGGTGGGGCTCAGCCCCGATGTTATGCTCTTCAGGACAGGCCCGAGGCTGAGGCTTCAGATGCAGTTATTACAGGTACGGTTCTGGTTTGTGATAGAGATGCTTCAGTGTTATTTGATCCAGGGTCTACGTATTCGTATGTGTCATCCTATTTTGCACCATACCTGGTGAATCCTAGTGATTCATTGAGTATTCCTGTTTATGTGTCTACACCGGTAGGTGATTCTATTATGGTCGATTGAGTCCATCGTTCTTGTATTGTGGTGATTGGGGGTCTTGAGACTCGTGTAGATTTGTTGCTCTTAGACATGGTTGACTTCGATATTATATTGGGGATGGACTGGTTATCACCTTACCACGCTATCTTGGACTGTCATGCCAAGACTGTGACCTTAGCTTTACCGGGTATGCCTCGTTTAGAGTGGAGAGGGACTCCTGGTCATTCTACCCGCAGTGTTATCTCGTATGTGAAGGCTCGGCGTATGGTCGAGAAAGGGTGTTTGGCCTATTTGGCATATGTTCGTGATTCNGAGCCCGTTACAGGTCTTATATGTGATTTAAGATGTTTCTGTAAAGTTTGGTGAAAAACGGACGTCGTTTGACGTGATTCGGACTTGAATTGCTAAAGTTGATGTTTTAAGAAGTTTGAGAAAAATGCTTTGGTTTTGAGGTGTAATTTGTTGATAATGATGTTGTTTTGGCGATTTGAACGCACGGATAAGTTCGTATGATGTTGTTGAGCTAGTATCTATGTTTGGTTAGGATCCCTGAGAGCTCGGGTGTGTTTTGGATGTGTTTCGGGAAGTTTTGAGTTTAAGAAAAGTTGCAAATTTTCTGCAGTCAGTGCCCAGGGATTTTGCCCTTCGCATTCGCGTGGTACCCCTCGCGAACGCGTAAGGCAAAGATCCCAGGTGTCCAGCTTCTTCTTCGCGAACACAAAGCCACAGTCGCGAACGTGGAGCCTAGGGGGATTGCTCATTGCGAACGCGACCTGTGTGACGCGAACGCGCAGGGTCATGGGGGAGGGTCACCACTTGTGCATCGCAAACGCGACCACTGGTCCGCGAATGCGTAGGCTCGAGGAGTTCCTACTCCGCGAATGCGACCCGTTGTCCGTGAACGCGAAGGCTGCCCAGCCTGACCCATCGCGAACGCGAAGTGCCTATCGCGAACGCGAAGGGCAATTTTTGCGCAGTTATTTTAAAGTCCCAAAACACAACCCATTACGGGATTTTCATAAAATTTCATAAACCCTTTCTTCTCCAAAGCTCCTAGGCAATTTTTGAAGCACTTCTTCACCAAAGCTTCTTGGGTAAGTAATATTTAATTTGTTTCCTTCATTTTCCATTAACACCCACTAGAATCCTAGGCCGAAAACATATAATTAAGGGTAGAAAATATAGGGATTTTGGTAGAACTAGGGCTTTTTAATTAATGGTGATTTAGACCTCGTTTTGGGGTCGAATTCTGGAAATAATTATATATTTGGGTTGTGGGTGAATGGGGGATTTGATTTTGGTCCGAACCTCGTATTTTGACCAAGCGGGCCCGGGGTCAATTTTTGGGTTTTTGGGAAGAATGATTAAATGGCTATAATTGAGCATTGGAATTGGAATGTTTAGCATTTATTGATATTATTAAGTTAATTATGTATAGATCCGATTCGGTTGGAGCCGAATTTGAAAGGAAAGGCGGCATTTGAGGCTTGAGTTGGCCGTGGAAGTTTGAGGTAAGTGTTTGGGCTAACCTTAGCTTGAGGGATTAGGAGTTGAGTCCTATTTGCTATGTGGTAATTGTTGAGTATGACGTATAGGCATGGGGACGAGTNTCATCTATTGCAGCCGATGACCAGGTTGACCCAGAAGGGTGCCTAGTTCAGATGGTCGGATGGGTGTGAGGCGAGCTTTCAGAAGCTCAAGACAGCTCTGACTACGGCACCGGTGTTGGTTTGCCCACAGGTTCAGGGCCTTATACAGTTTATTATGATGCTTCCCGTATCGGGCTTGGTGCAGTGTTGATGCAGGATGGCAAGGTCATTGCCTATGCTTCGCGGCAGTTGAAGATTCATGAGAAGAACTATCCGGTTCATGATTTGGAGTTGGCAGCTATAGTTCACGCATTGAAGAGTTGGAGGCATTATCTGTATGGCGTGGCATGTGAGGTATTCACGGATCACAAGAGTCTTCAGTATTTGTTCAAGCAAAAGAGTTGAATTTGAGGCAGAGGAGGTAGTTGGAGTTGTTGAAGGATTATGATATCACCATCTTATATCATCCGAGAAAGGCTAATGTGGTGGCCGATGTTTTGAGTAGGAAGTCAGCCAGTATGGGCAGTCTTGCTTATATTCCGGTCGGTGAGAGGCCGCTTGCTTTGGATGTTCAGGCTTTGGCCAATCAGTTTGTGAGACTGGATGTTTCTGAGCCCAATCGTGTGTTAGCTTGCACGGTTGCTCGTTCTTCATTATTGGAGCGTATCCGTGATCGGCAGTATGATGATCCCCATTTGTGTGTCCTGAGAGACACGGTGCAGCACGGAGGTGCCAAGCAGGTTACCTTAGATGATGATGGAGTTCTGAGATTGCAGGGTCGAGTTTGTGTGCCTAATGTGGATGGGCTCCGAGAGTTGATTTTAGAGGAGGCCCATAGCTCTAGGTACTCTATTCATCCGGGCGCCACAAAGATGTATCAGGATTTGCGGCAGCATTGGTGGCGTAGGATAAAGAAGGATATTGTTGCATACGTAACTCGATGTTTGAATTGTCAGCAGGTTAAGTACGAGCATCAGAGGCCTGGTGGTTCATTTCAGAGGATTAAGCTTTCCGAGTGGAAGTGGGAGCGGATCACTATGGACTTCGTTACTGGACTCCCGCAGACTCGTAAGAAGTTCGACGCAGTATGGGTCATTATTGATAGTTTGACCAAGTCAGCGCATTTCATTCCTGTGGCAGTTTCCTATTCTTCTGAGAGGTTAGCTGAGATCTACATTCGGGAGATTGTTCTCCTTCATGGTGTGCCCGTATCTATCATTTCGGACCGAGGTACGCAGTTTACCTCGCATTTCTGGAGAGCAATTCAGCGAGAGTTGGGCACACGGGTTGAGTTGAGCACAACAATTCATCCCCAGATGGACGAGAAGTCGGAGCGTCTATTCAGATTTTGGAGGATATGCTCCGAGCTTGTGTTATTGACTTTGGAGGTTCGTGGGATCAGTTTTTGCCTTTTGCGGAGTTTGCCTACAAAAACAGCTACCAGTCGACCATCCAGATGGCTCCTTATGAGGCTTCATATGGTAGGCGGTGTCGGTCTCCGGTTGGATGGTTTGAGCCCGGAGAGGCTCGGTTGTTGGGTACGGATCTGGTTCAGGATGCCTTGGACAAGGTCGGGATTATTCAGGATAGGATTTGTTCAGCTCAGTCCAGGCAAAAGAGCTATGCTGACCGCAAGGTTCAAGATGTGGCTTTTATGGTCGGTGAGCGGGTATTACTCCGAGTGTCGCCTATGAAGGGCATGATGAGATTTGGGAAGAAGGGCAAGCTTAGCCCTAGGTTCATTGGTCCATTTGAGAGTCTTGATCGAGTAGGAGAGGTGGCTTATAGACTTGTATTGCCGCCGAGCTTATCAGCCGTGCATCCAGTGTTCCATGTGTCCATGCTTCGGAGGTATCACGGCGATCCATCCCACGTGTTAGATTACAGCAGTGTCCAGTTGGACAAGGACTTGTCTTACGAGGAGGATCCGGTGGCTATTCTAGACCGGCAGGTTCGTCCGTTGAGATCGAAGAGTTTTCCTTCTGTTTGTGTTCAGTGGAGAGGTCAGCCTCCTGAGGCATCGACCTTGGAGTCCGAGTCCGATATGCGGAGCTGTTATCCCCATCTTTTCCCCAACTCAGGTACTTCTTTCTTCTGTCCGTTCGAGGACGAATGGTTGTTTTAGAGGTGGAGAATCTGAGGACGTTTTAATTTAAATTATGTGCTTCCGAGGCCTTGAAAACCTCATTTAGGGCCACCTCGATTTGCATGCGCAGTCCGGGCGCGTAGCCGGAACTACGTTATATATAGAAAATCTAGTGTANGCCCTTTCATTCAAAGAAGAAGAGGACTAAATATGGTAAGAAAATCAGGACAAACACCTAACAAGGAATGCCTCGTTCTAGGGTACCCTCTCACTGTTGGAATATTCAAATAATAAAATAATGCTATAGATTTGTCATTAATTGCATAATAATGTTGATGTTAAAAATTATATTTCAACATAGCGTTCACATGCTCTCACAAAAATAAAATAGTGGCACGTGGACTAATATGTACGGTGCTACAAATGAAAAGGAAAATCGCATGCACCATTAATTAATCGAATTGTCATGTGACCTCGTCCTCCAAGCTTGCGAAATAAAAAATTAACAAGTGGTTAGTTCATTTAATTGAATCACGTGCGAAGTGCAATTACCAATAGGAATATATTTAAAAAATGCTAATTAGATATTGGTTAAGCCATATAAATATGGAGTAATATGTTTGCAATAAAATGACTTGATGGATGAAGAGATTACACACGCACATCAACACATACATAAATAAGTATATTTTTAGTATAGTGGACAAGTAAAAATAAACAGAAGAAATACTAATTAATACTTTTAGAACAATGATTAAGAAGCGTAAATATCTTCTAAGAATTTCAATAATTATCTACCATGGTTGCGATAAGCTCTAGAGGAAGAAGAAGAGAGGTTTGATTTAATTAGTAGAAAATTTTAATAACCAAATGCGTAGAATAAATTAATGCTTTGGATTGGCTTCATCTTTAGTTCTAACATGAATCATCCAAAAGAAATGGATCTCAATTTAAATCACCTATTACTTTGAAAAGGTAAAACGAGAAAGCACATTTTCCTAGAGAGTACTTCGTGCCTTTAATGTATTTTCGTTTTTTGAGAGAGAGAAAGTGTGACTTCAAATTATAGATTGCAATTTTAATAAGGGAGTGCATCACGAGCACGAGTTGAACTTAAAACAAGTACATGCTTGAGAGGTAGTTTACTTAGCGAGAGGCCTATAAATTATGACACTTGAAGAGCAATGAGATACTCGCGCATAAACTTTCATAAAGCAAAATTATTAGTCTTGGCATGGCGTTGCTTAAGCTTAGTTTCGTTATTACTATTCTCATCGTGGCAGTTACTGGTGAGTATCCATCTCTATATATCTATGCATTGTACTTCTACATGATGTATTTTGTTAATAACAAATATGTATATAGGTGACTTTTCGCACATATTTCATACGAATCCATACATTTAAATGCATGCATTTTAATCGTTATATGATGTTTAAGTGTGAATTTTTCATATTATGATGGTGATTATTTGATTATGATGCTTATGGTGGTGAAATATTTCAGTCAATATGTCCTGGATCGCAAAGACACATGTTATAGCTACCTCGGATGTTGATCATGTTCTCTCAGGACTGAAGAGTAGACTGCTCCCACAAGTTAATACTTGCAGTAGATCTTATACTTCAGACACTGATTGCAACGATTGTTGGGTCTGTTGCGTTTGTCGATACAGTACCTTTTGGCTTCAACAAGTGTGTGTGGTGCAGTAACGTCGAGTGAGAGTGAACTCTACTACAAATTACTATCAGTGGTGGACCCAGGATTTTCATCAAGCGGGTTCAATATGCGAAGAATTAAATATACTAAAAAGTCAACAAAATAATTTTTTATTATAAAATTAAAATATATTATTGAGATTGCCTTTTTTTAATATAATTTTCAGATTTTAGATTATGCAAAAAACAAAAAAAATGGTGCATTTTTCTTTCACTATATATTAAGCTTTTCTAGTCCAAAAAGTGAAAAGAAACATCTGTTATACAGCAAAAAAAAGCGCACATGCTGCTAACCAGATTCGAACTCAAGTGAGTTTGCTAATTTTGAACCCACTTTGCCAATGGGCTGGACTACACTATTGTTTTAAGCGGGGTCAGTATGTATTTTATACTATGTTTGTTCGAAGAAGGATATACGCTGTATTATTTTCCGACGAAGCGGGTTCATATGAACCCTCTTGACACCATGTGGTCCGCCCCTGATTACTATTATGTATTAGTGTGTCGTCATGTGATTTCAGTATTTTCTTGGGTTTTCTTATTTCCTCGTCTTTTATATTTTGTAAAAGTAATAAGGAAAAGTCATGAATGACTTTCCATTCAGAAATAATAATCCACTATGCTCTAAAAGATGGTTGGATTTACTTTGTAGTAGTTGTATCACTAATCATCCATTTGCCAAGTTTATTTATAAGTTTATCGCTTATATAACCTATATGTTAAGTTACTTGTTCTTGTTCATTTTTTATATTCCTCAGCCTTCAACTTTTTCTAACGTATAATTTCCTTTTAACTATTTATGATGGGATCTGTTTGTTGTTGGCTCTTGAAAAATCTATCTACATGTGATTTTAAAAATAAAAACATATAAATTGAAAACTTCTCAACCTATCTTGTATTTATTAATGTTGTCTTATTATTTTCTTTTAAATTGTTATTAATCACATAATTAGGCCTGTAATCAATCGTATTTAAAATTTTAAAATTTCTGAGGTTTTACAATCCTATTCTACTACCCTGGATAATCTGAAAATAAACCACAACCCTGTTCAGTGATTAGGGATAGACCCAATTATAGTCCACAATTTCTATATATAACAACAACAACAACAACCCAGTGAGTTCCCACAACGGGTG
>NW_017675670.1:26834-31606 GCF_001879085.1 Nicotiana attenuata
CATTGATTGTAATCATCTCGGAGAAATTGTGTACTCTATCAATAAACCATATTATTCTTCTTCTTCAATTCTTATTCCTCGGTTCTATTATGCATTTCTGTTCAAGGATTGTTCATCATCCCAATCCTTTAGGACTGCACTAATTGTGTTCTTCAGTGAGCACGTAACATTGGTATCAGAGCAAGACGATTCTTGGCCGGAAATTATGCCGGAAGCTAACACTAGAAACGGAGAAGTGAGGCGCGAAATCGAGTAGTTACGCGTACAAGTGCGTATTCAAAGCGACGCGTTGGGGGAAGTTAAACTAATGTTAACTGCTATGACTGTGAGCACGTAATATTTACCTCACAAAAGTACTCCTACAAAAATCAACAAAAACAATTTTATTTTCTAATTGTTTTTAATTTTTATGGAATTTCAGGAATTTCTTTTTAATTGTTTGTTTGCATTTAGTTGCATTTTTTTTGCATATTTAACATCTTAAAATCATAGAAACACCATAAAAATGGTCTATTCTTCATCTCATGGTATTTAGATCTTAATTGCATTTAGGATTTAATTACATTAGTTAAGTGTATTATCAAATGAAAAAATCACAAAAAATACAGTCATTTTTACATTTTATCTTTTGGTTTTAAAATTAATAATTTTTATAAGTTTACATTGTTAAGGTAAGTAATTAACTAATTAATAGATACAGTGGTAGGAGGTTAATTTTGCAAATTAGTTGGATAGTAGTGTTTAGTAAATGGTTATTTTTGAAAATTAAGAGAAAGGAAAGAAAGAGGTTGTTTGGTCTTATTTCAAACTGGGCCAAAGCAATCTCAGTGGCCCATTTCCTCCGAATACCCGCCCAGTTCACCACATGGCCGAATTGCCCTTTCCCCTTTGTAACGACCCGACCGGTCGTTTCGAGCTTTAGCGCATTCTTCGGTGGTTTGAGGCCATGAGCATCTTCACTTTAGGCATTATGACTTGTATGCGTGGTCGAAATTGAATTTCGGGAAGTTCGGAGTTGATTTGAAAAATAGAATTCTCATTTTAGAAGCTTTAAGTTTAAAGAATTAACTAGGATTGGATTTTTGAGTAAACGACCTCGGAATTGGGATTTTAAGGTTGCAGTACGTTCGTATGATGATTTCAGACTAGGGCGTATGCCCGGATCGGGTTTTTGATTACCCGGGAGCGTTTTGGCGCCTATTGTGGAAGTTAGCATTTTGGAAGAAATTTCATTAGTTTGGGTTGAAGTGCATTTCAGTGTTATCGATGTCCGTTTGGGATTACGAGTGAGGGAGTAGCTCTGTATGGTGATTCTGGTGTTAGGAGCGCGATCGGATGTGAATTCGGAGGTCCGTGGGTCATTTTGGAGTCATTTGGCTAAAGATAGAAATTTGAAGGTTTTGAGAAGTTTAACCGGAAGTGAACTTTTTGATATTAGGTTAGGAATCCGATTCCAAAAGTTTGAGTAGGTCCGTAATGTCGAAAATGACTTGCGTGAAAAATTTGAGGTCAATCGGATATGATTTGATAGGTTTAAACATCGAAAGTCGATGTTTGAAATTTTAAAGTTCATTAAGCTTGAATTGGAGTGTGATTCGTGGTTTTAGAATTGTTTTATATGATTTGAGGCCTCGAGAAAGTCCGTAATGTGTTTTGGTACTGGTTGGTATGATTGGTTGGGGTCCGGGTGGATTCCGGGTGGTTAACGGATCGAATTGGAACTTGAAGGATGAACTGAAGGGGTCTGGTTGCTGGTATAACCGCTTCTGCGGAGGGTTCACTGCAGAAGCGGCCCCGCAGAAGTGTGGAAGGGAACCGCAGAAGCGGTTAAAAGTGAAGGAGTCAGAGGCCGCAAGTGCGAAGGAATTCCCGCACCTGCGTGATCACAGATGCGGTTGGTGCGGCGCAGAAGCAGAAATGAACGGCTAGGCTGGGACCACAGATGCTCTCATTTTTCCCCAGATGCGGGACCGCACCTACGTTAGGAGAAACGCAGATGCGAAAGTTGAAGGCTGGGAGGAAGACCGCAGGAGCGGCAGTTGGTCCGCACCTGCGGGACCGCAGAAACGGTCAATAGACCGCAAGTGCGAAAGGACTGGAGGCAGTGAGCTATCTTTAAAAAAGAATTTAGGCTCATTTCCACCCATTTCTTTCACTCCGCGTTGGGCGATTTTGGAGCTTTTGGAAGATATATTTTCTTCGTCTATGTCAAGGTAAGTTGTTCCCACTTATTAGACGCCAAATACATGGTTTTGTTTCGGATTTCAACATGAAAATTGGTAGAAACTTGGGACTTGAGGGAAAACCTAGGAAATTGATATTTTTGGAATTTGACCATGATTTAGGGTATGAAATTGAGAGTAAATTATATATTTTAGTTCGTGAGGTTGTGGGTAAACTTATTCTTCAAAATTTTTTGATTCTGGGCACGTGGGCCCGAGGGCGTCTTTGTCAATTTTTCGATCGGGGTTAGGAATTGTTATATATTGGATCATTAGGAGTAATTGAGCATATATTAATGGAATTGTATTATTATTGGCAAGCTTTGGAGATTTTTACATCGATTCGAGTCTTCGGAAGAACGTGGAATGTCGATTATGGACCTTCGGAGAGAGGCGAGTCTCTTTTCTAACCTTGTAAGAGGGAATTGTCCNACATCAACACATACATAAATAAGTATATTTTTAGTATAGTGGACAAGTAAAAATAAACAGAAGAAATACTGATTAATACTTTTAGAACAATGATTAAGAAACGTAAATATCTTCTAAGAATTTCCATAATTATCTACCATGGTTGCGATAAGCTCTAGAGGAAGAAGAAGAGAGGTTTGATTTAATTAGTAGAAAATTTTAATAACCAAATCCGTAGAATAAATTAATGCTTTGGATTGGCTTCATCTTTAATTCTAACATGAATCATCCAAAAGAAATGGATCTCAATTTAAATCACCTATTACTTTGAAAAGGTAAAACGAGAAAGCACATTTTTCTAGAGAGTACTTCGTGCCTTTAATGTATTTTCGTTTTTTGAGAGAGAGAAAGTGTGACTTCAAATTATAGATTGCAATATTAATAAGGGAGTGCATCACGAGCACGAGTTGAACTTAAAACAAGTTCAATTTTTTTTTTTAAAAGCAACTATAGTACATGCTTGAGAGGTAGTTTACTTAGCGAGAGGCCTATAAATTATGACACTTGAAGAGCAATGAGATACTCGCACATAAACTTTCATAAAGCAAAAGTATTAGTCATGGCATGGCATTGCTTAAGCTTAGTTTCGTTATTACTATTCTCATCGTGGCAGTTACTGGTGAGTATCCATCTCTATATATTTATGCATTGTACTTCTACATGATGTATTTTGTTAATAACAAATATGTATATAGGTGACTTTTCGCACATATTTCATACGAATCCATACATTTAAATGCATGCATTTTAATCGTTATATGATGTTTAAGTGTGGATTTTTCATATTATGATGGTGATTATTTGATTATGATGTTTATGGTGGTGAAATATTTTAGTCAATATGTCCTGGATTGCAAAGACACATGTTATAGCTACCTCGGATGTTGATCATGTTCTCTCAGGACTGAAGAGTAGACTGCTCCCACAAGTTAATACTTGCAGTAGATCTTGTACTTCAGACACTGATTGCAACGATTGCTGGGTCTGTTGCGTTTGTCGATACAGTACCTTTTGGCTTCAACAAGTGTATGTGGTGCAGTAACGTCGAGTGAGAGTGAACTCTACTACAAATTACTATCAGTGGTGGACCCAGGATTTTCATCAAGCGGGTTCAATATGCGAAGAATTAAATATACGAAAAAGTCAACAAAATAATTTTTATTATAAAATTAAAATATATTATTGAGATTACTTTTTTTTAATATAATTTTCAGATTTTAGATTATGCAAAAAGCAAAAAAAATGGTGCATTTTTCTTTCACTATATAGTAAGCTTTTCTACTCCAAAAAGTTAAAAGAAACATCTGTTATACAGCAAAAAAAGCGCACATGCTGCTGACCAGATTCGAACTCAAGTGAGTTTGCTAATTTTGAACCCACTTTGCCAATGGGCTGGACTACACTATTGTTTTAAGCGGGGTCAGTATGTATTTTATACTATATTTGTTCGAAGAAGGGTATACGAAGTATTATTTTCCGACGAAGCGGGTTCATATGAACCCTCTTGACCCATGTGGGTCCGCCCCTGATTACTATTATGTATTAGTGTGTCGTCATGTGATTTCAGTATTTTCTTGGGTTTTCTTATTTCCTTGTCTTTTATATTTTTTGAAAGTAATAAGGAAAAGTCATGAATGACTTTCCATTCAGAAATAATAATCCACTATGCTCTAAAAGATGGTTGGATTTACTTTGTAGTAGTTGTATCACTAATCATCCATTTGCCAAGTTTATTTATAAGTTATGGCTTATATAACCTATATGTTAAATTACTTGTTCTTGTTCATTTTTTATATTCCTCAGCCTTCAACTTTTTCTAACGTATAATTTCCTTTTAACTATTTATGATGGGATCTGTTTGTTGTTGGCTCTTGAAAAATCTATCTACATGTGATTTTAAAAATAAAAACATATAAATTGAAAACTTCTCAACCTATCTTGTATTTATTAATGTTGTCTTATTTTTTTCTTTTAAATTGTTATTAATCACATAATTAGGCCTGTAATCAATCGTATTTAAAATTTTAAAATTTCTGAGGTTTTACAATCCTATTCTACTACCCTGGATAATCTGAAAAT
>NW_017675670.1:33515-42529 GCF_001879085.1 Nicotiana attenuata
GTGCGTATTCAAAGCGACGACGTTTGGGGGAAGTTAAACCAATGTTAACTGCTAGGACCGTGAGCACGTAATATTTACCTCACAAAAGTACTCCTACAAAAATCAACAAAAATAATTTTTTTTTCTAATTGTTTTTAATTTTTATGGAATTTCAGGAATTTCTTTTTAATTGTTTGTTTGCATTTAGTTGCATTTTTTTTTTGCATATTTAACATCTTAAAATCATAGAAACACCATAAAAATGGTCTATTCTTCATCTCATGGTATTTTAGATCTTAATTGCATTTAGGATTTAATTACATTAGTTAAGTGTATTATCAAATGAAAAAATCACAAAAAAATACAGTCATTTTTACATTTTATCTTTTGGTTTTAAAATTAATAATTTTTATAAGTTTACATTGTTAAGGTAAGTAATTAACTAATTAATAGATACAGTGGTAGGAGGTTAATTTTGCAAATGAATTAGTAGTGTTTAGTAAATGGTTATTTTTGAAAATTAAGAGAAAGGAAAGAAAGAGGTTTTTTGGTCTTATTTCAAACTGGGCCAAAGAAATCTCAGTGGCCCATTTCCTCCGAATACCCGCCCAGTTCACCACCTGGCCGAATTGCCCTTTCCCCTTTGTAACGACCCGATCGTTCGTTTCGAGCTTTAGCGCATTCTTCGGCGGTTTGAGGCCATGAGCATCTTCACATTAGGCATTATGACATGTACGCGTGGTCGGAATTGAATTTCGGGAAGTTCGGAGTTGATTTGGAAACAGAATTCTCATTTTAGAAGCTTTAAGTTTAAAGAATTAACTAGGATTGGATTTTTGAGTAAACGACCTCGGAATTGGGATTTCAAGGTTGCAGTACGTTCATATGATGATTTCAGACTAGGGCGTATGCCCGGATCGGGTTTTTGATTACCCGGGAGCATTTTGGCGCCTATTATGGAAGTTAGCATTTTGGAAGAAATTTCATAAGTTTGGGTTGAAGCGCATTTCAGTGTTATCGATGTCCGTTTGGGATTCCGAGTTTGGGAGTAGCTCCGTATTGTGATTCTGGTGTTAGGAGCGCGATCGGATGTGAATTCGAAGGTCCGTGGGTCATTTTGGAGTCATTTGGCTAAAGATAGAAATTTGAAGTTTTTGAGAAGTTTAACCGGAAGTGGACTTTTTGATATTGGGTTAGGAATCCGATTCCAAAAGTTTGAGTAGGTCCGTAATGTCAAAAATGACTTGCATGAAAAATTTGAGGTCAATCGGACGTGATTTGATAGGTTTAAACATCGAAAGTCGATGTTTGAAATTTTAAAGTTCATTAAGCTTGAATTGGAGTGAGATTCGTGGTTTTAGCATTGTTTTATATGATTTGAGGCCTCGAGAAAGTCCTTAATGTGTTTTGGTACTGGTTGGTATGATTGGTTGGGGTCCGGGTGGATTCCGGGTGGTTAACGGATCGAATTGGAACTTAAAGGATGAACTGAAGTGGTCTGGTTGCTGGTATAACCGCTTCTGCGGAGGGTTAACCGCAGAAGCGGCCTCGCAGAAGTGTGGAAGGGAACCGCAGAAGCGGTTAGAAGTGAAGGAGTCAGAGGCCGCAAGTGCGAAGGAATTCCCGCACCTGTGTGATCACAGATGCGGTTGGTGCGGCGCAGAAGCAGAAATGGAGGGCTAGGCTGGGACCGCAGATGCGCTCATTTTTCCCCAGATGCGGGACCGCACCTGCGGAAGGAGAAACGCAGATGCGGAAGTTGAAGTCTGGGAGGAAGACCGCAGGAGCGGCAGTTGGTCCGCACCTGCGGGACCGCAGAAACGGTCAATAGACCGCAAGTGCGAAAGGACTGGAGGCAGTGAGCTATCTTTCAAAAAGAATTTAGGCTCATTTCCACCCATTTGTTTCACTCTGCGTTGGGCGATTTTGGAGCTTTTGGAAGACATATTTTCTTCGTCTATGTCAAGGTAAGTTGTTCCCACTCATTAGACGCTAAATACATGGTTTTGTTTCGGATTTCAACATGAAAATTGGTAGAAACTTGGGATTTGAGGGAAAACCTAGGAAATTGATATTTTTGGAATTTGACCATGATTGAGGGTATGAAATTGAGAGTAAATTATATATTTTAGTTCATGAGGTTGTGGGTAAACTTATTCTTCAAAAATTTTTTGATTCCGGGCACGTGGGCCTGAGGGCGTCTTTGTCAATTTTTCGATCGGGGTTAGGAATTGTTATATATTGGATCATTAGGAGTAATTGAGCATATATTAATGGAATTGTATTATTATTGGCAAGCTTTGGAGATTTTTTCATCGATTCGAGTCTTCGGAAGAACGTGGAATGTCGATTATGGACCTTCGGAGAGAGGCGAGTCTCTTTTCTAACCTTGTAAGAGGGAATTGTCCCCATAGGTGAAATAATTGGTTATGTGCTCCTATTTGTGGGGGCTGCGTACGCACAAGGTGACGAGAGTCCGTGCGTAGCTACTAATATGTGTAAGTCCGGGTAGTCTAGGATCCAAAAGCATGCTATACATGGAATATCTGTACTCTTATTGACAGTTGAATTGCTTAAACCCCATCGAATGGTAAATGAATTTGTAAAAGGATCTAACTTCATTTTCTTAAATCGTTAATAGAGAACTGCTTTTATTTGGATAAATGTTCCCTGATAAATACTTAATTGGTTGTTTGAGCATGTATTCCTCTGTGTACCTATGTCGCATATATGATTCGCGAGCAGGGTGATTGTTTGTTTAAACTTGACCGCATTGCATATATGATTCGCGAGCGGGGTATTAGATGCATCTATGGTTCGTGCCGCTCGACCCTCGGCAGTGCACATTATACATTTATGTTGGATCGGGCCGTACGATCTCGACATGATTTGCGCATGCTTGTATTGCTTGCCTTTAGAGTTATTGATATTGTCATTGCTCTACCCGACTTGAGGTAATTATTAATTAATGGATTATGAATCCGAAGACTTTTAATAAAAAGGAACTCTTGCTTGTTTCGTGACTTATTTAAACTCACTATTGTTCTTAATAAATATGTGATTCATCGCATTAAAAATATTACTATTGGACTGCTAGCAAGTGTCGAAGTCGACCTCTCGTCTCTACTTCTTCGAGATTAGACGGGATACTCATTGGGTACACGTTGTTTTCGTACTCATACTACACTTCTGTGCATTTTTTTTGCACATGCACATGCATCTCTAGTGGCCTAGTGGGCGTAGCAGCATGGTTGATACGGAGACTTACATGAACTGCACTTCCCGAGACGACCCCACGGCCAGCAGAGTCTCTTCCTGATTATTGTATTTATTTTCTGTCCAATTTGTATTCTGGACGGTTGTTGTATTGTATTGCTTCCTTGAAATATCTCATGCACTTGTGACACCGGGTTCTGGGATAGTTATGGAGTATTTTGTATTAACTTTTTGACAAGTATATTTAATTTGAACTGAGTATCTTTCACTAGTAAAAATTGAAGAAAAATCAGAGTTTTCACAATTGTTTAAATGATAATTTAATTAAGTATTTATGGTTGGCTTGCTGACAGCGGTGTCCGGCGCCATCACGACCCTTAGTGGATTTTGGGTCGTGACAACATAGTATCAGAGCACTAGGTTCCCTTAGGTCTTGCTAGTCATGAGCAAGTCTAGTAGAGTCTCGCAGATCGGTACAGAGACGTCTATACTTATCTTCGGGAGGCTACAGGGTTGTTAGGAGTACTTCCCTTCTTGATTCTTCATCGTGCGATTTGATTCCTTGAGGCTTATGCCCTTGTTTCCTTCTACTCATTCTTACGCAACGCAAACCACTGGTTATGAATCAATAGTTGAAGGATTGTAATGGTACTACGAATGTGGTGCGGGGTGTTTCTCCCTACGGGGTTGTTTGAGCTATTATCGTCGCCTTGTGGAAGGATATTCTGTCGTTTCAACTCAGTAGCGGTATTTTTGAGAGATCTGAGGCTAGGCACAAGTTGCCATGATGCTTATGAATGATTGATCCGCAGTATTGATATGATGGTAGGATGTTTGCCTACGTGTCGGGGTAGTGAATGACTTGANCACAATAATGCACTTCATAAGTAGACCTTGCACTATTGTAGCCCTGTTACAAGTTAGCAAATGTGTAGCCAAATATTAGTAAGACTTTTTCTTTTATCATTCCCTCTAATTATAACAACCTGATCTTTTTTTCATCACCTACCTACCGTATTGTAGATCTCTCCTCATTTTTCACCAATAAATATTTAATTTAATTAATAATAAAGTATCATATGTAGACAAACAATTAAACAAAAATCAGTTCCCTATTTTTAGTGTAATCATTGATCAAGACACTCAGTCAACACTCATTCATGCCTTCTCCCATAACCAATATTTCTCCGAATAATTTTTTTTTTGTTTTCTTATTTTGTGTATCTTTAGGCGTGAAATATCTGTGAGTTTTTATTCTTTTTATTCCTCAAGTTTATGCATACCTATCACAACTACAAAACGCAAAATCAGACGCGAGAAACCTAAAATCTCATCTCATTCAATGCTAATCTTCTTAAATTTCGATTATGATTTTGTGAGAAATTTGGAGTGGGTATTATTTGAACTTATTAGAAATAGTCTAAGTAGGTTGTATACAAAGTTTGAAGTTATTTGCTGGAGATTTGGACTAGTTTTATACAAGAATTGCAAGTCAAAATCGTACAAAAATTTCATCATAGATGCTTATATACTTTTATACAAAGAGGTACATTATAAAGATGTATAAGAATATTTGTGATACACTATGTATATAGGTGTATAAGAAGAAAATGTGAGAAATTCGCCAAATACCTATAAATAATGTATCAACCTTGTATAAAATAGTGTATAAGAGGTGTTTATACATTTTATATACTATTTATACAATATTATACATTATAATATAAATGAATCCTATCAATGGAGCTTCACGGGTTCTTCTTCTTTCTTGGACATCCTCTGAAATTTAACTCAAATCCAGCATAAATCTACTCCAAATCACCTGAAATTTAAGTTTTGAACTCTTGTCGATGATTCCAATCAATTGGGACAACACTCATTCCAAACAACTAACAAATCGGAAAACCCAATTTTCTAAAATCGAATCTTTGAACCATAAGTGATAAAATTACAGAATAATGCACTTCATAAGAGATTATCCTCTTTGAATCTGGAAGAAGAATTGAAGGAAAATAATAATGCTAGAAAAATTTTGGGGTGCAAAGGCATTACATGGGAAGAAGAAGAAGAACGAAGAAAAAAAAAGGAGAGCTAACTGATGAAAAATAATTTTCAGGTTATGTACAACCTGGGCTACACTAGATAAGGACTCCAAACATGTGCCATTTTCTGATGGGTTGTTAGGCCAAGTGACAAGGGGTGTAATTCTCCCTAAAGAAAACAAGAGTGACAGTATCCAAGCTTAATATCAGTGCAACTTCTACAAAAAAAAACATCAGTTTATCAATCCCATTTTCCATTTATCAAATCTTGAACCAAAGTAAAACCATTACAAAAGAACAAAGTTTTTGTGTGATATAGTAGCAATTAGCAGTAGGAAATTTAAAAATATCGTGGCAAAGATATGTGGATGACCATATGATGTGTAGAGTGAAGGTAATTACCTCACTTCTGCTGCTATTATCGACCAAGACGTCACCGTTTGGGCACAATCCAATAATTTCCCTCAACGTTTATCTGAGTTTTGGGTTTGAATATAACTCGAAAAGGTGGAGCTATCTGGTTGCTGTTACTCCCCTGTTGCTAGCTGAGTTCCAATCTTCTTTTTCTAGCCTTTATTTGGTTATGTCTTCTAATTCTCGGCCTTGTTAATTAGGTACGTTCTACTCAAGTTATTGTAAGATATGTCTTAATGTGAAGCTATGATTGTTCTCTAATATGTAAGATATGTTATACCCTCATCACCAAGTTTAGAAGTGTTACTTACCTCAAATAAACCAAATCCATTACTCAGCAAGCCAAACGATACTCCAAAAATGCCATCCCGCGTGTACCGACTTTGGAACGGTTAACCAAAAGTAACTAAAATATATAAATTAATGTCAAAGGAATCAAACCCAATCGATAAAGGTTGAATCTTTAATAAATATTCCAAAATCGACCAAAAAGTCTAACCCGGGCCCGCACCTCGGAACCCGACAAAACTCATAAAATCCGATAACTCATTCAATTGCGAGTCCAACCATACTAGTTTCACTAAATCCGACTCCGAATCGATGTACAAAATTCAAAAATCAACTTTATGAAATTTTAGTCAAAACCCCCAAATTTTACTTTGAAATCATCACTCAAATGCCAAAAATGAATATCGATTCATGCAATATAACCAAAATCGAGTATAGAACACTTACCCCAGTCAAGAGAGAGATCGAAGTTCGCCATACCAATATATGTATCACCGACTGGTAGTAACACATTAGGTGCTATATAGGTATGCTGATTTTAAGGGTACTACATGGTGCCATAATGGTGACAATTTATATCATAATAGTCTCACTTCACTGTCGTCAAATATATAGATAATTTTCGCATGCAATTGCAAGGCCTTCACGAGGTTTCTCTTCTTGACATCTCCATGAAATTTAACTCAGAGTTACCCAGCATAAATCTACTCCAAATCACCTGAAATTTAAGTTTTGAACTCTGTCGATGATTCCACCATATTATTGGACATCACGAGCTCACGCACATCTTGGGGGGATCTCACCAGGTATACAACGCGATCAATCGGAAAACCCAATTTTCTAATCCGAATCTTTGAAACCCATAAGTGATAAAATTACAGAATCAATGCACGTATCAACGATTATCTCTTGATCTGGAAGAAGAATTGAAGAAAAATAATATGCTAGAAAAATTCTGGGTGCAAAGGCATACATGGGGAAAAGAAGAAGAACGAGAAAAAAAAAGGAAGGCTAAGATGAAAAATAATTTTCAGGTAATGTACACCTGGTACACCTAGATAAGGATCCAAAAAAAAAACATGGCGCCCCCATCTTTTCCTGATGGGTTTACGTCGGTTGTAGGCCAAGTGACAAGGGTGTAATTCTCCCTAAGTAGAAACAAGAGTGACAGTATCCAAGCTTAATATCATAGTGCAACTTCTACAAAAAAAAAAACATCAGTTTATCAATCCCATTTTCCATTTATCATCTTGAACCAAAGTAAACATTACAAAAGAACAAAGTTTTTGTGTGATATAGTAGCAATTAGACAGTAGGAAATTAAAATATCGTGGCAAGATAGTGGATATACCACTCATAATGTGTAGAGTGAAAGGTATTACTCCTCTGCTGCATTATCGACCAACGACTCACCGTTGGGCACAATCCAATAATTTTCCCTCAACGTTTATCTGATTTTGGTTTGAATATAACTCAAAAGGTGGAGCTACTCTGTTGCTGTTACCCCTCCCTGTTCAGCTGAGTTCGCAATCTTCTTTTTCTACCTTTATTTGGTTATGTCTTCTACTACCGACACGCACTAGCGTTACGTTCTCTCAAGTTCATTGTACATATATGTCTAAACTGTGAAGCATGGATTGTTCTCTAATATGCTAAGATATGTTATACCCTCATTCACCAATTTAGAAACGCTGTTTACTACCTCAAATAACCAAATCCATTACTCACAGCCAAACGATACCCCCAAAAATGCATCCCGCCGTGTACCGATTTGGAACGGTTAACCAAAAGTAACTAAAATATATAAATTAATGTCAAAGGAAATCAAACCATCGATAAAGGTTGAATCTTTAATAATATTCCACAAAATCGCCCAAAAGTCTAAACCCGGCCCCACCTCGGAACCCGACAAAACCATAAAAATACCGATAACTCATCATTGCGAGTCCAACCATACTAGTTCACCTAAATCCGACTCCGAATCGATGTACAAAATCAAAAATCAAACTTTATGAATTTTTAGTCAAAAACCTCCAAATTTTACTGTTGAAATCATCACTCAAATGCCAAAAATGAATATCGATTCATGCAAATATAACCAAAATCGAGTAAGATAAACACTTACCCCATCCATATGGTGAAATCACTCCAAAATTGTTTCAAATCCGAGCTCCCACAACTCAAAATATGACAAATGAAAAATTCTTCGATATTAAGTATTTTTGCCCAGCTGTTCTGCCTCGTTTTGCATGCCATATGAATTCCGAAACTCGCTTTTTGGTCGCCAACAAATTCCTTGTGAATTTCAGTCGAATTAGGCTTTTGAATCACTCTATTTGATCTTAGCATGAAGGAGATATGTTGGTTTTAATATTTGGAAATAGTAAGAATTTTTAAATACAAAGTCAGTGGCAATTTCGTAATTAATCTAAAAATTTGCAACCAAATTCTTAGTAAAATAACCATAAATATTTCCTACGATGTCCAAATCGACGATTCTTTTTGCTATGGCCTCCGTAATTACGATACGGATCTAATGCTTCATTAAAAAACAGAAATCGAGGCTAATTTGTTCACAATGTAGTCCATTTATGCTTGAAAGAAAAGACGTCGAAACATAAGAAAAACCAGCGCAACACAACCAAAACCTATCAAAACTCACCTGAGCTTCTCGGGACGACCTGTACGAACATACCAACAAGTCCCATAACATAACACAGACTTTTCGAGGCTCAAGTTACTCATAACAACATGGAAACAATGAAACGCACCCCTTAATCAAACTTAATGAACTGTCGAACTTTCCGCTTCCAAAAACTCGCGGCGGAACATATCAAATCCAATCGGAGTAAGCTCAAAATTTTTGCAAACAAGTCGTAATACATCGATACGGAACTACCGTGCCCCCAAACTATGGCGACGATATAAAAATGCTCAAAACGACCGATTGGGTCGTTACACGCGTTCGCGAAGGCTTCCCCCTTGTATCTTTCGCGTTCGCCGAGCCAGGCCTTCGCGTTCGCGTATAGTAACAACTCAGTCCCAGTCCCCACCCCCCCCCCCCCCCCGAACACT
>NW_017675670.1:42554-57816 GCF_001879085.1 Nicotiana attenuata
ACTACACATTCATTAAGGAATGAAGGCTAAAACTATAAATGATTTAACGTGGATCATCATAGCTGGAAAGTTAGCTGCCAAATTTAGCCTAAATCCAAATGACCCTCCCAACCCCTCCAAGGTTGGGTTGGTTATTGATCCGCCTATTTATTGAACTTAGCCCATCTTGATTTAACACATCTCAACCCATATAAAGTTGGGCTGATTTTTAGCACATATTGATCTATGAGTAACTTTGCCAAAATATCTTAGAAATATTTTTTTTGATATGTCATATATGACCATAACAAAAAAAAAATCTTATTTAGTAATTATACAATTTATACAAAAATAACACATAGTAATTAAAGTTTAGTAAGGGCGGGTTAAGCTATAACTCAAATTTTAGTGCATCTTAACTTAACCCAAGTTATTTTTAGGCGGGTCAATGACCCAGCCATTTTTAACTCAATTCATTTTGACATGTCCAAAATCGGCCCAACCTGCCTATTTAACACCCCTACCTATATGAATTTTTTGATCCATTATGCCATATCTTTAACTAAGTTTCTATTGATTCGAAGAATATGTAGGTCTTTCGAGACAATTTTCTCCACCATAATTATTTTTATCTACCAACCAATATATCTATAGGTCGACATAGGACATGACAAAACTATCTCAAGCGACCTTCTCTCATTTTATCCTTAATACGTGCCACTTACATGTCACGACCCTAAACCCAGATCCGGTCGTGATGGCGCCTCTTGTGAAGACAAGGCCAGCCGACACATTTCCAATTCGAAGTTCAATAGCTAAACAACAGTACAACAGGCTAAAACATGATTAATAACGCTAAACAGCGAATAATATCATAACAACACAGCCCCAAACCGGGGTGTCACTAGTCATGAGCATCTACTTAGGTCTAACTACAACTGAAAAGTCTAAAATGTACTGAGTACGGATAAATGAAATAAGGAGGGAGAAAAGCAGTGCTGCGAACGCCGGCAGCTACCTTGCTAAACTCCGATAACTCTACCTCCGATCAGCCAAAACCCGCTACTGGGTATAGAATACCTGAATCTGCACACATGGTGCAGGGAGTAAAGTGAGTACTCCAACTCAGCGAGTAATAATCATAAATAAAGACTTATTGACAAGAAATCACGAAAAGAGCATCAACATGCTATATAGAAACAGTTTCAAAAATAGTAAGAGAAGCAGTGAAGCTGTAAAATCCTTTAAAAACATCTTAGCTCAGTTTAAACCTTTTGAAAATACCTTTTTCAACAGTTACGCAAATGAATGCAGAACAACTAGTGCAGATAAGCATTGAAATCCGCCCCTCGGGCACAAAACACAATTAAGCAAGTAAATGACAGGCAAATGGGAAAGATAAACACATAAGGTTCGCCCCGCGGGCACAATGTCAACAACTCCTCCCCTTGGGCAATATCTCAGAACGGTACCAGCCCCTCGGGCTATCACATAGAACAGAACCAGCCCCTCGGGCTATATCACACATCACACTGGGTACCCGCGCTCACTGGGAGTGTGCAGACTCCGAGAGAGGCCCCTTACAACCCAAACGCAATAACAAGCCATCTCGTGGCATCATAAACAGGCTCTCGGCCTCATATCGATATCAAGCCACCTGGTGGCGTACAATCTCAGGCCCTCGGTCTCATAATCAAATCAGTGTATCACCGTTGCGGCTTGCAGCCCGATCCCAAAGATATGTATCACCGCTGCGGCGTGCAGCCCGATCCCAAAAATATGTATCACCGCTGCGGCATGCAGCCCGATCCCAAAAATATCCCCACAACACAGGCCCTCGGCCTTACTCAGTCAAAATCACATAAGCCTCTCGGGCAACAGTAAAACAGTACTTCTCAGCCCAAACATCATTTAAATATCAATTGAGTATTAAAACAGAGTAAACATGGCTGAATTTTGAAAACAGTGAAAATAACATGATTGAGTTCAAGTATAAAGTCAATACAGTGAGGAAACATCAACAACAATCCCCGAAGGGTTCAAATAATTGGCACGGAGCCCAAATATGGCATTCAGCCCAAACAATGATGATAGCAAATTGATTTCAATCAAATACGTGGTAAATTCATCAATCGGGATGGACCAAGTCACAATTCCCAATGGTGCTCTACCCCACGCTCACTATCCGGCGTGCAAGTCACCTCAACATAGCACTACGATGTGCAATCCGGGGTTTCAAACCCTCAGAGCATCATTTACAACCATTACTCACTTCGAACCGGCTACATCTCTAGCTCGCGATGCCTTTTCCCCTCTAATCGGCCTCCACAAGCATCGAATCTATCCAAAACCAGAACGAATACGTCAAAATATGCTAAGGGAACAATGCCCAAGCAAAAACAATCGAATATATCAAAAATCCTGAAATTAGCAAAACCCGAGCCTCGGGCCCACTTCTCGAAACTCAGAAATTTTTACATCAACGGGTTCCTTATCTCCTCACGAGTTCATACATACCAAAAGTTCTCAAATCCGACCCCAATTGGTCCTTCAAATCCCCAAATCAAATTTCAAAATCCCAAGCCCTAGTTTCTTCCATTTCAGCTTAAGTTCCATGATTTTCTAGGTAGATTTCACAATAGAAACGAGTTTTAAGTTCATATATCTTACCTCCTATCTATTGCCTTTGAATCCTTCTTTAATTCCCTTCAAAAACTCTCAAAAAGATCAAAAATGGAGTAAATAAGCCCCAAAATCGCGGATGAAATGTTTTTAAAACATTCTGCCCAGGCAAAAATTCCTTCTATGCGATCGAGGGGAAATCTTCGCGATCGCGAAGCACAAAAAATCTTAGCTCCAAATTAACTCTATGCGAACGCAACAAATTCCATGCGATCGCAATGCACTGCCCAAATTACTATATGCGATCGCGGACAACCTTCCGCGTTTGCGATGAACAAAATCCAACTAAGACCTCAGGTCCATTAACTCTACGCGAACGCGACCTTTCCTACGCGTTCACAATCAACAAAATTCCTTACAACTATGCGATCGCAACATATCCTATGCGAACGCATTGAACAAAAATGGACTGCCCCCAAAAGCTTCTACGCGATAGCAATAGCACCTATGCGATCGCAATGAACAAAATACCTGCAACTGAAGCCTGCAATTTCTGCTATCTTTTAAGGCACAAAATGGTCTGGTTGACCATCCGAAACTCACCCGAGGCCCTCGGGACCTCAACCAGACATGCCAACATCTCCCATAACATCATTCAAACTTGTTCCAACCTTCGGAACACTCAAAACAACATCGAAATATCAAATGTGCATCGTATTAAAGCCTAAGAATCCCAAAATCGTCTAGATTACGCTTTTGATAAAAAACCCAACCAAATCACGTTCGAATGACCTGAAATTTTGCACACACATCCCAAATGACATAAAGAAGCTACAACAACTCTCGGAATTCCATTCCGACCCTCGGATCAAAATCTCACCCACCAACCGGAAATCGCCAAAATATCAACTTCGCCAATTCAAGCCTAATTCTACTCCGGACCACAAAACCCATTCTGATCACGCTCCTATGTTACGAATCACCTCCCGAAGCTAACCGAACCATCGGAACTCATATCTGAGCCCTCTAACACATAAGTCAACGTCCGGTTGACTTTTCCAACTTAAGCCTTCTTAAAGAGACTAAGTGTCTCAAACCTTATCAAAATCATTTCGGATTCGATTCGACTAACCCGATACCTCAACACACAGATGAACAAAGCAAATAGAAGCAGAAATGGGGGAAACGGGGCGGTAACTCATGAGACGGCTGGCCGGGTCGTCACATCCTCCCCAACTTAAACAAATGTTCCTCCTCGAACGTGCCCAGAGTTGTTCCAAAAGCCAACCAATCGCCGAATAACCTTACCATGCACATACCCGGGGGTGATCCCACGTCACCCTATCTCATATAGGTCCGATAACACATAAAAATTGAAATTTCACAATCCAATCTAGCCTATAAACCATAGAACCACATTCCCACTTCCGAAATCATCAATACAAATAGAATTTCACATTTATACTCTGAATAAGCCCGAACAAGCTGTAATAACCCATACCTACTAACTCAGGTGCAATCACATGATATGCCACATAACTCAAACACTTGTAGCGATAACTTCTAATCACATCAGCTGCACACAACAACCGAATACTGATAGAAAGCCTCTTATCAACCAAAGTCTCATCCCAATGCTTTCATATACTGCCTATGATAAATAAACACACAGTACGCCATAACCATTTCTTAGATCAATCATTCATGAAGCCACTTCTCCTTTGGCAAGGACCATAGCAAATTTCTGAGTCGAACCTCGATATTTACTCTTCCAACATGCTGGAATCGAATCCGTTTGTATTCATTAATGATCCCAACGATCTCATCTAATCACACACAACCACCCTGGTGATATGACACCTCAATGCAGACTAAAGTCGTAACTTGCGCAATCCGCGCACCAATAAGAGACAATCCGAACATACTCAACTCATGATAATGACCCAAATGAAAGAGTTGTACCTCAAGCTCACCGGTACCACCACAACACAAAGCTGAGAACCCGTCTCACATCGTAGAAACAGAACACACGAATCTAACCCGCAAGGTCATATCTCTACATAACTTCACTGCAATGCGTGATCCTAACCCAATACTGCTCCACATGAAACACCTCAAGTCTCTCTGCTCAAAATTGATGACCGCGCACGATTGATGTCTAGAACCAAAGCAAATCATCATGACCACAGTGAAGCAAATACATAACACTACTCAACCGAAAAGGATATAATCAATACGCCATCCGCCGAGCAATACCTAAGCACTCCACCCGCTCGACTCCCACTATGGAACCCCAATAGAACCGCACCATATGTGCCTATAACCCACACATCATAACACCTCAGAACACAGAAAGGTAACTTATATATCTCCCCAGGTTACTAATAAGATCAATAACAATCGAATCAACACCTCCCTCACCAATAGCAACTCAAGTCAACAAAACCGTCTCGATGCAGAACACACATCCATATAAGTCTACTAATGAACAACACATCAACCGTAGCCACACACAACAGATAAATAACCCTCCGAAGGTTCACAATAACTGAATCATGGCACATGCTATCATATGACTATCTACCCACATCTTTGCCGTCCACAACCACGAGCTAACCTGTATATGAGAACTCCTAGTCTCCAACTCCGTATAGCACGTGAATTACTATATCCGATCCCAATTTCGCCGCTCGAATATGCCACACACCTCTAATACTCAATCATCCCACGAGAGGTACACCTATCATTCTTCTGTGCCACCTGGCAAACTCGCATATCATCAGTCAATTCAACAAGAAAGTGCCACAATACTATCGAAGTACCATCAACTCAATCACATTGCCTTTATCTGAAACATATACCATCGTCAAATTACTTCCAACTAGCCATACCATTTCCTTAATCATTTGAAGATCATCTATCCAATCATCTGAAATTGCCCGTGCTGCCTGAGAATTTATAGCCTTCCGTTCAGAACTAAACCGCAACCATACACACACAAATCACAACCTCCACAGATACCGCATATACCAATCCATCCTAAAATAACATGAGAATTTCATATCCCTTCCGAGCCACAAGAAACTAAGTACTCAACCAACCAAGAACTTTTCCATTGATCCCATTCTAGAAGAAAATCACTATAAAACTCAAGCTCCTCACGCCAGCAGAAAATATCCATCTCTAACCGCGGTTGAAATCAACAAGAACTCTCCGACTCCCCTTGCACAAACAAGCCTGTCAGGACTGAATCCTCCTAGCTCAACCAACCTACGCAGGCCACTAAAACCCAAGAGCATTACCGCGAAATACCTGAAGAAATTCATTACCTCGTAAACCCCCAAGAACTAATCATATCCTTACCATACCGATCTGGCCTACTACCAAGCTATCCCATCTATCCGAGCTCCCTTCTGATTTACTTTCAATTGATACTCCTTCTTGCCATAACATCACGTTTCCTCAACCCAACTCACCACACGAGACCCAAGCATGATACTACACAGCCTAAGGCTCATAACCCGCTGAATACTCTCTTAAATATCCCTAAAAGCACCACCTTCAAAATACTTTACTCTGAAGAGACTTCCTACGAATCTAATTCCATTACCTTTACCTTCCTAATACTGATACATAGAATCCCACAATTTATAGAAAATACCGCAAGCATTCACATATTCCAATGAAAACTTAGTTTCTAGTCACAAGTACAACTTGCCAATTTCCACTTGTTACATGTAAAACCCAGAACGCACTAGAACCATTCTCTGTAGTCATGCACTCTACCCAAACTGCAATTAGCCCGATCAAAAGAACCGAACAACCTGCGCCTCCTTGGTATTCCTGACACCGCAACATATAACCTTACCTTGATGCTGCCAAGCCACTCCCTTTTCCTATGTACTGAGCATTCTTTTTCAACAACAACTCAAGACATTCCGTAATTCTCCCACACCTATGAAGCATCCTATAACCCTTGTCAAAATTTTCCTTTACTCGAGACATCCTCGGTCTCAATCTCCATAAGCCATAACTGATTCACCAGTATGCTTCAAACTGGAACTAACATAGCACATAACCGTGCAATCAGCTAATCAACAACAAACTCCCCCGCTTGGCTAGAAGCCATAGATCAAACACACACCATAACCCATCACGCATATACTTAATTGCTGCCATAACACCACAGTGAGATTAACTCAATCCTTCATAAACTCGTGGAACACCGACCATCTGGTATTTCATATCTTCTGCAAATCTCGCATCTACTCTCGTAACAATTAAACCCATTCTCTTAAGCAGCTCAAATCCAAATTTCAACACACACATTTCACTTGTAATTAAGATCTTCTAACCGACAACACAAGGATCACACAACCTCAGAACACTTCGCAGGAGATAACCCACCTACTTCGCCTTAAACTAACATTTATATATATATATACCTCCCACCGTCATAGCCATTACACAGGCACTTAGTCCTCCTGAGTCTGAACTCATACCGTATCATGAAATTTACTTTACTCCCAACTAGGAAACATGAAAGGATTCATCACACGCCCATAACTCGGGGCTAAAACTCGAATCAAGACGGAAATCAAGCAACTAATAATTCTTCTATCCTCCAGCAGACCCTTCTCGTCGCTTCCAAATCATATGAATACATCTCGCAGTCACATCACACTCATCACATAGCTATCCAGTCATTACTTCCCTTAATAGGGACACAACAGAGCATATAGGTCCAGAAACACGTGCTCACACAATCACCACCTTGGTGCTCAAGCTATTGACAAAAATCCGGCCTCAAGTCCTCCAGACTAGCCCAGCATCAGCACATAGAGAACACATCTCGCCCCTCAATCAGGGAATCACAAGCCATCGATGCACATCTGATACTGAGCGCTCATGTGTGCATACAAACGCGTGGAAGGAATCTCAAGAGTTACTTTTCAAGCTGAATAAAGGACACACGATAAGAGTTTCAAGAATGTGAAGCTTTTCCTAAAGGTTCTGCAGCCTCTCGAGTATAAATACAGATGTCTCCGTACCGATCCGCGAGACTCTACTAAACCTGCTCATGACTCGCGAGACCTATGTAACCAAGGCTCTGATACCAACTTGTCACGCCCCTAAACCCAGACCCGGTCGTGATGGCGCCTCTCGTGAAGACAAGTCCAGCCGACACATTTCCAATTCGAAGTTCAATAGCTAAACAACAGTACAACAGGCTAAAACATGATTTAATAACACTAAACAGCGAATAATATCATAACAATGCGGAAGTACAACCCAAACACAACCCCAAACAGGGGTGTCACTAGTCATGAGCATCTACTAAGGTCTGACTACAACTGAAAAAAGTCTAAAATGTACTGAGTACGGATGAATGATATAAGGAGGGAGAAAAGCAGTGCTGCGAACGCCGGCAACTACCTTGCTAAACTCCGATAACTCTGCCTCCGATCAGCCAAAACCCGCTACCAGGTATAGAATACTTGAATCTGCACACCTGGTGCAGGGAGTAAAGTGAGTACTCCAACTCAGTGAGTAATAATCATAAATAAAGACTGAGTGATAAGAAATCACGAAAAGAGCATCAATATGCTATATAGAAGCGGTTTCAAATCCAGTAAGAGAAGCAATGAAGCTGTAAAATCTTTTAAAAACATCTTAGCTCAGTTTAAACCTTTTGAAAATGCCTTTTTGAACAGTTACGCAAATGAATGCAGAACAACTAGTGCAGATAAGCACAGAAATCCGCCCCTCGGGCAAAAATACACAATTAAGCAAGTAAATGACAGGCAAATGGGAAAGATAAACACATAATGTTCGCCCCGCGGGCACAATGTCAACAACTCCTCCCCCAGGGCAATATCTCAGAACGGTACCAGCCCCTCGGGCAATCACATAGAACAAAACCAGCCCCTCGGGCTATATCACACATCACACTGGGTACCCGCGCTCACTTGGGGTGTGCAAACTCCGGGAGGGGCCCCTTACGTCCAAAGCGCAATAACAAGCCATCTTGTGGCATCATAAACAGGCTCTCGGCCTCATATCAATATCAAGCCACCTCGTGGCATACAATCTCAGGCCCTCGGCCTCATAATCAAATCAGTGTATCACCGCTACGGCGTGCAACCCGATCCCAAAGATATGTATCACCGCTGTGGCGTGCAGCCCGATCCCAAGAATATGTATCACCGCTGCGGTATGCAGCCCGATCCCAAAAATATCCTCACAACACAGGCCCTCGGCCTTACTCAGTCAAAATCACATAAGCCTCTCGGGCAACAGTAAAGCAGTACTTCTCAACCCAAAACATCATTTAAATATCAATTGAGTATTAAAACAGAGTAAACATGGCTGAGTTTTGAAGACAATGAAAATAACATGACTGAGTTCAAGTATAAAGTCAATACAGTGAGGAAACATCAACAATAGTCCCCGAAAGGTTCAAATAATTGGCACGGAGCCCAAATATAGCATTCAGCCCAAATGATGATGATAGCAAATTGATTTCAATCAAATACGTGGTAAAATCATCAATCGGGATGGACTAAGTCACAATCCCCAACGGTGCTCTACCCCACGCTCGCTATCCGGCGTGCAAGTCACCTCAACATAGCACTACGATGTGCAATCCGGGGTTTCAAACCCTCAGAGCATCATTTACAACCATTACTCACCTCGAACTGGCTACATCTCTAGCTCGCGATGCCTTTGCCCCTCGAATCGGCCTCCACATGCGTCGAATCTTTCCAAAACCAGAACGAATACGTCACAATATGCTAAGGAAACAAAGCCCAAGCGAAAACAATCGAAAAATACCAAAAATCCTAAAATTAGCAAAACCCGAGCCCCGGGCCCACTTCTCGAAACTCAGAAATTTTTACATCAACAGGTTCCTTATCTCCTCACGAGTTCATACATACCAAAAGTTCTCAAATCCGACCTCAATTGGTCCTTCAAATTCCCAAATCAAATTTCAAAATCCCAAGCCCTAGTTTCTTCCATTTTAGCTTAAGTTCCATGATTTTCTAGGTAGATTTCACAATAGAAACGAGTTTTAAGTTCATAAACTCCCGTGGGAGATTTTCTTGTTGTGGACCGCGTTTATCGGTCATGTTTGGTTACTATTCGTGGTTTTGAGACCAGAGCAGACTTATTGTTACTCGGTATGGTGGATTTTGACATTATTTTAGGCATGGACTGGTTGTCGCCCCATTTTGCTATTCTGGATTGTCACGCCAAGACGGTGACGCTGGCTATGCCAGGTATTCCGCATATTGAGTTGAGTGGTACTTTAGATCACACTCCCAGTAGAGTTATCTCTTTTCTTAAAGCTCAGTGTATGGTTGAGAAAGGGTGTGCCGCGTATCTAGCTTATGTGAGAGATGTCAGTGTTGATACCCCTTCTGTTGACTCAGTTCCAGTGGTACGGGATTATCCCGATGTGTTTCCAGCTGATCTTCCGGGCATGCCGCCCGATAGAGATATCGATTTTGGCATTGATCTGTTGCCGGGCACCCAGCCCATTTCCATTCCTCCGTATAGTATGGCTCCTCCTGAGTTGAAGGATCAGTTACAGAAATTGCTTGGTAAGGGTTTTATTCGACCTAGTGTTTCACCGTGGGGTGCTCCTGTTTTGTTCGTGAAGAAGAAGGATGAATCTATGCGTATGTGTATTGATTATCGCCAGCTGAATAAGGTTACACTGAAGAACCGTTATCCTTTGCCTTGCATTGATGATCCTTTTGACCAGCTTCAGGGCGCACAGGTGTTTTCTAAGATTGACTTGCGCTCAGGTTACCATCAGTTGAAGATTCGGGAGCCAGATATCCCGAAGACTGCCTTCAGGACTCGGTATGGTCATTACGAGTTCCTTGTTATGTCATTTGGGCTGACCAATGCCCCAGCAGCTTTCATGCATCTGATGCACAGCGTGTTTAGGCCATATCTTGACTCATTCATTATTGTTTTCATTGATGATATTCTGGTGTATTCCCGGAGTCGGGAAGATCATGAGCAGCACCTAAGGACCGTGCTTCAGACCTTGAGGGAGAAGAAGTTATATGCAAAGTTCTCAAAATGTGAGTTCTGTGGCATTCTTAGGCCATGTGATTTCGAGTGAGGGTATTCGGGTGGATCCGAGGAAGATGGCCGTGCAGAGTTGGCCCAGGCCGTCCTCAGCTACAGAGATTCACAGTTTCCTTGGCTTGGCGGGCTACTACCGTCGCTTCGCGGAGGGATTTTCTTCGATTGCGGCCCTTATGACTAGATTAACCCAGAAGGGTGCCCCATTTCAGTGGACGGAGGAGTGTGAGGCGAGCTTCCAGAAGTTGAAGACAGCTTTGACTACAACCCCAATTTTGATGTTGCCTACTGGTTCGGGGTCTTATATTGTCTATTGTGACGCCTTGAGAGTTGTCCTTGGAGCGGTGTTGATGCAGGATGGTAGGGTGATTGCCTACGCATCCAGACAGTTGAAGATACATGAAAAGAATTACCCTATCCACGACCTTGAATTAGCTGCCATTGTTCATGCCTTGAAGATCTGGCGTCATTATTTGTATGGTGTGCCTTGTGAGATCTATACCGATCATCAGAGTTTGCAGCACTTACTCAAGCAAAAGGATCTTAATATGCGTCAGAGGAGGTGGTTAGAGCTGCTGAAGGATTATGACATCACTATCCTGTATCACCCAGGCAAGGCCAATGTGGTGGAGGATGCCTTGAGCCGCCGGGCGGAGAGTTTGGAAAGTTTGGCATATCTACCAGCTTCAGAGAGGCCTATGGCGATGGATGTTCAAGCCTTAGCCAGCCAGCTCGTGAGATTGGATCTTTCAGAGCCCAGTCGGGTTCTAGCTTGTGAGGTTTCCCGGTCTTCCTTATTTGATCGTATCAGGGAGCAGCAGTATGAGGACCCTCATTTACTTGTCCTTAAGGACAAGGTTCAGCGTGGAGATGACAGGGATGTGACCATTGGAGATGACGGAGTATTGAGGATGCAGGCCGGATTTGTGTGCCCAATGTTGATGGTCTTCGAGAGTGGATTCTAGCAGAGGCCCGTAGTTCACGGTATTCCATCTATCCGGGTGCCGCGAAGATGTATCAGGACCTGAGGCAGCACTACTGGTGGAGGCGGATGAAGAAAGATATAGTTGGCTATGTGTCTAGATGCCTCAACTGCCAGCAGGTGAAGTATGAGCACCAGTGCCCGGGTGGGTTGCTCCAGCAGATAGAGATTCCGGAGTGGAAATGGGAGCGCATCACCATGGACTTTGTATCTGGACTCCCACGGACCTTGAAGAAGTTTGATTCCATTTGGGTTATTGCGGATCGGCTGACCAAGTCCGCTCATTTTATTCCTGTGTGTACCACTTATTCATCGGAGCGGTTGGCGGAGATTTATATCCGGGAGATCGTCCGTCTGCATGGTATTCCAGTTTCTATCATTTCAGACAGAGGTACTCAGTTTACATCGCGGTTCTGGAGAGCCGTGCAGCAGTAGTTAGGCACTCGAGTGGAGTTGAGCACAGCATTTCACCCCCAGACGGACGGACAGTCCGAGCGCACTATTCAGATTCTTGAGGATATGCTCCGTGCGTGTGTGATTGAGTTTGGAGGGTCTTGGGATCATTTCTTTCCACTGGCGGAGTTTGCTTACAGCAATAGTTATCAGTCCAGCATTCAGATGGCGTCGTATGAGGCCTTATATGGTAGGAGGTGTAGATCCCCAGTGGGTTGGTTTGAGCCGGGTGAGGCCAGGCTTTTGGGCACAGAGTTAGTTCAGGATGCATTGGAGAAGGTTAAGATGATTCAGGATATTCCGTGCAGCCCAGTCCAGACAGAAGAGTTACGCGGACAGGAAGGTTCGTGATGTTTCATATATGGTTGGTGAGCGGGTTCTGCTTCGAGTCTCGCCTATGAAAGGCGTCATGAGGTTTGGGAAGAAAGGAAAGTTGAGTCCGAGGTTTATTGGCCCTTTTGAGATCTTGCGGCGAGTTGGGGAGGTTGCCTATGAGCTTGCCTTGCCTCCCAGTTTGGCCGGAGTTCATCCAGTATTTCATGTTTCGATGCTCCGGAGGTATCACGGTGATCCGTCTCACGTGTTACATTTCAGTTCAGTCCAGTTGGACAAGGATCTATCCTATGTTGAGGAGCCAGTGGCTATATTGGACAGACATATCATAAAGTTGAGGTCAAAGAACATAGCTTCAGTGAAGGTTCAGTGGCGGGGTCAGCCGGCCGAGGAGGCGACTTGGGAGACCGAGCAGGATATGCGCAGCAGTTACCCTCATCTTTTCACTACTTCAAGTATGTTCTCTATGCTCGTTCGAGGACGAACGAATGTTTAAGTGTAGGAGGATGTGACGACCCGTCCGGTCGTCTTAAGAATTAATGCCCCGATCCCCTATTAACTGTTTCCCCTGAGTTCATTTCTGCTATTTTGGTTTGCCGGGACGTTCGGTGTTGAGTTTCGGGGAGTTTTGGGACACTTAGTCCCTAAATGAGAGCTTAAGTGTTGAAAGTGGTTCGTAGTCGAAACAGTGTGAAGACGACCTCGAAATGGAAATTCGATGGTCCCGTTAGCTCCGTTAGGTGATTTCGGGGTTGGGAGCGTGTTCGGAATGTATTTTGGAAGTCCGTAGCTCATTTAGGCTTGAAATGCCGAAGGTTAAATTTTTGAAGTTTTCGGTCCGATAGTGAGTTTTTGATCCGAGGGCCGGAATGGAATTCCGGAAGTTGCAGTAGCTCCGTCCGTGTCATTTGGATGTGTTGCAAAATTTAGGTCATTCGGACGTGTTTGGTTGGGTTTTTTGATCGAAATGTATTTTGATGGAATTTGAAGTTCTTGGCTCAAATCCTTGAATTAATCGGTTTTCCGACTTGTTTTAGGTGGTTTAAGGATTGTTACAGTTTGAATGAGGTATTGGGTGTTATTGGTGCTTTGTTTGAGGTCCGGGGGCCTCTCGGGATGATTTCGGGTGGTTAACGAAAGAATTTAGAAGTGTTTGCAGCAGCTGAACCATTGCTGCTTCTGGTATTTTTTGCATCTGCGGCTTGGAACCACGGATGCGGCGCCGCAGAGGCGGCTAAATGGCCGCAGAGAGGGGCTTTGCTCCTTTCCTCAGAAACCGAAGAAGCAGTGCTATTCCCGCTTAAGCGAGGCCGTAGAAGCGGCTCAGCTTCGCAAATTGCGGCTTTCCAGCGTTTCGTTAGTTTCCGCGAAGCGGATTGTCCCTCGCAGATGCGCTTATGCACCTGCCTGCTCATTTCTCGCAGATGCGATCCTGCCATTTTAATTGTAGACCGCAGAAGCGGCTTGTTTCCGCATAAGCGGACCGCAGAAGCGGAAATGCCTCTTCTGAATAGAAAATTCAAGGGTTTGATTTCATAAGTTAGAAAAACCAAATTGAGCTCTGGGTAAGGGCGATTTTCAGAGGATTTTGAAGAGAAAACTATGGGTAACGTTCCTTGAATCCCTCCTAGTTATATTTCATCCATTTTGTAGTTAAATTCCATCATTAAATTTCGAATTTGGGTCAAAATTGGAACAAATTGGGTAAAACTTCATAGGCTAAACGATTGAGTTTTGAGTGAGCATTTGACCTCCGATTTGGGAGATTTTATTATATGGTTAGACTCATGAGAGTACGAGGGTCTGAAAATGTGAAAATTATTCGATTCCGAGACGTTGGCCTGAAGGGCATTTTGGTCATTGCACCTAATTTCACGCCGTAGCTTTGAAATTAAATAGCAAAACCAGTTGTTTGCGATTTATTTACAATGTATAATTGAATTTGAATAGATTTGGGCCATTTGGAGTGGATACTCGTGGCAAGCGGCGTGGTTTCTAGTTGATATTGAGCCGGTTCGAGGTAATGACTTGTTCTAAGCTTGTGTGGGGGACCTTTCCCCTTAGGATTGTTATTTGTCATTTTGAGTGCCTGTACGCGAGGTGACGAGCGCGTACTTGAAGCCAATTGTTGAAAATCTTGATTTTACTTAAGATAGTGAGATTGAGTTTCCTTTCATATTTTACTTTATTCTACTTGCAATTATAACATGTGCTAGATTAGGAAAGCATGTTTAGTTGATTTAATTGCCTAATTGCTTAAGTTTCCTTGACTGTACTACGTGAAGCATGCTAGCCAGTACTACCTATTTGCTTGTCTTTTGTACTTTCGTTTCCGTGTACCTTCTGGTTGTGATTGTGCATTTATATTGGGACTAGGATGTGGGATTCCGGTAGCTCCCCCCTTGTTTGTTTACTTTGGGACTACGGGTTCGATTCCCGATAGATCCCCCTGACTTTTACTTTGGGACTGCGGGTTAGATTCCCGATAGATCCCCCTGCATATTGATGGTTGGACTACGGGACAGTATCTCGGGAGATCCTTCGGTTTGGCACATGAGTTGGACTACGGGACGGTATCCCGGGAGATCCACTGGACAGTTGAGGAAAGGGATAAGGACGGTATCCCGGGAGACCCTCGTTGTTTATCCTTGGTATTGAGCTGTAGTCATTCTGTGTTTATTTTGTTCTTTGTGTAGTTGTTATTGCCTCATTGACCTGTCTTATTCTCACTGATGTACTCATTATTTCTGTCAAATTTTCATACTGTTGATTATTATTATATTTACCTCAGTA
>NW_017675670.1:59836-62336 GCF_001879085.1 Nicotiana attenuata
ACTTGTTAATATTGTTATTGATATTGTGAAATAAAGGAGGATCGTGTTTGTACGGTGGGATCGGGTTGCGCGCCGCAACAGTTTATGTGTTTTGTTTCCTTATTATATTGTGCTGTCTTTGGTGTTTTCGTACGAGATTATGAGGATTTGTATTTTTGGTTTTACTGGGTTTTGAGGATTGAGTTTGTTTTCATGAGTTAACGACCTTATTTTCCTGTATTTCCTTTCCTGTCATTATTATTATACTGCATATAGGTTATTGTAAGTGACCCGCCTTAGCCTCGTCAATACTTCGTCGAGGTCAGGCTCGGCACTTACAGAGTACATGGGTTTAGTTGTACTTATACTACACTCTGCACTTCTTGTGCAAACTTTGGTCAATAGTTTGCTCGGATTGGACATCTGACGGAGACTTGAGGTACAGCTGCTCGGCGTCCGCAACCCTGAAATCCGCTTCTACTTCTGTAACGACCCGAACGGTCATTTTGAGCATTTGAGCTTTGCTCGCCAATTCTCGGGCATGAAAAGCCCCGTATGATGTATTATGACTTATGTAAATCGTCGGTTGTGGTTTTCAGGTTAATCGGAATAGATATGGAAGAATGATTCTCAGCTTGAAGCTTTAATTTTGAAAGGTTTGACCAAGTCTTGACTTCTTAGTATTCGATATTGGATTTAGATTTTTATGATTTGGTTAGCTCCGTCGGGTGATTTTGGACGTAGGAGCGTGTTCCGAATGTATTTTGGAGGTCCGTGGTAGATTTAGGCTTGAATTGGCGAAATTGGAAATTTCGCATTTTCCGGTCGGCAGTGGAAATCTTGATATCGGGGTCGGAATGGAATATTCAAAAATTGGAGTAGGTCCGTCTTGTCATTTGTGACGTGTGTGCAAAATTTCAGGTCATTCAGACGAGGTTTGATAGGTTTCGGCATGGTTTGCGGAATTGGGAAGTTTGAAGGTTCTTAGGCTTGAATCTGAGGGTGATTTGGTGTTTTGATGTTGTTTTTAGTGTTGCGAAGGTTTGAATAAGTTTGAATAGCGGTATATGACTTGTTGGTATTTTTGGTTGAGGTCCCGAGAGCCTCGGGATGAATTCGTAGGGTTAATGGAAGGATTGGAACTTGGTTGAGTAGTTGAAGCTGCTGCTTTTGTCATTTCCGCACTTGCGGATTGGGGAACGCATGTGCGAGGTCCGCAGAAGCGGTTATGTAGCGCAGGTACGCAGCAAGGGTCGCAGGTGTGGTTTGGTCCCCGCATCTACGATGATCGCAGGTGCAGTCAGGCAACCGCAGAAGCGAGAATGCCCTTCTAATGAGATTCCACATAAGCGGAGAATTGTGCGCAGATGCGGCCCCGCAAATGCGTAATAAGTTGAGTAAATCAAAAATCCAAAGGAGGTTCATGGCCAAGGGGAAAGATGTCCGAGTAACGGTGATTTTGGAATGTACTAGTTGTGTCCGAAACAGTGTTGATAAGGTATCAAGAGGTATTTCCAGATATATTACTCAAAAGAACCGGCACAATACGCCTAATCGATTAGAATTGAAAAAATTCTGTCCCTATTGTTACAAACATACGATTCATGGGGAGATAAAGAAATAGAGCGAACCAAGTACCTGTGTCTTACCCTTTCAAGGAAGGGGAAAAAATGACATTATATATATAACATATTTAAATAGAAAATAACCAAATCCTATTTTTTAAAAATCCTATTTTGGGTGGATTTAAACTGAATTAGAATTAACCTCCGAACCGGACGTGAGGGTCTCCCCTCGTTCACCCCTCACCCTGGGGGATTGGGGAGTTGAGGGACCGTAGATGCGAAAGTGCAGGGCATAATGTATATAAAGGCCCCTTCGCAAATTTTGGTCATTCTTCCACAATTTTTGGTCAATTTTGGAGCTCCAAGCAGTGATTTCATGGGGGAATCAAGTGTTTTCAGTCAGGTAAGCTACTTGGACATTGTATCTTGTGTTTAGGACAATTATTCACTTTCTTAATCATGATACTAATTGGGAAATTTGAGCAGAAACTGGGAGATTAGGACTTGAAATTTGAGAGTTTAAATTGGGGATTTGAGGGGCCATTTGAGGTCCGATTTTTATGGTTTTGGTATGTATAGGTTCGAGAGTGAAAGGAGTTGCTAGTTTTGTGACTTTTATTGGATTCCGAGATGTGGGCCCGGGGGGGGGGGGGGGGTTGAGATATTTCGAGAATTTTGATTTAGTTTGATAATCTTCGCGTGGGCTTTGTTCCTTTAGTATGTATTGATCATATGATTCTAATTTTGGATAGATTCGGGGTGATTTGAGGCCGAGTCGAGTGGCGAGGGCATCGCGGTGTAGATTTTTGTCCGGTTTGAGGTAAGTAATGATTGTAAGTCTTGTCCTGAGGGTATGAGACCCCAAATTTCACATCGTTTCACTACTTTGAGGTGACACACACGCTAGATGACGAGCGTGGGGGCGTGCAGCGTTAGGGATTGTCACTTGGTCCGTC
>NW_017675671.1:0-56866 GCF_001879085.1 Nicotiana attenuata
GTCCCTGTTCCACTTCCAGTACACTAACTCACGTTGGCTTTCCTCTTGAATAACCAAAGCATAAGCCTGCGTTTACAGTCACTACTGTCTGTTTTCAGCAATATCTGGATTTCTCACTTGGCTTATAGCGTTCATTAAAGTCCAAGCTAAGAATTTGCATGTAAACGTAAAATTTCTTAAAACTGTTCAATGAGGAGGGTCTAGTCTGATTCCACCCAATCCAACCTGGTCTGGAAATAACAGATCTTATTTTCATCCCAAAGGTCGTCCATTTTTGTTATAAGTACGATGTTACAGAAATTAAGACCTTGCTTTAGCCAAATCCAATTTGTATCCCCATAGAAGGTTAAAAACGAGTAACGGTAGATTTATTAAACCTCTCTTTGAACGCGTTCCACACTGTCTTTGCATGTGCATAGATGATACTCGGCTGTAATTCTACAGACACTTTGCGCCTATCCCATAAAGAACCTCTCGTTTCTCTTTCCCATGGATTTGTTGCAATTCTTCTTTGTATAAGGAGAACTTGTCGAAGTGGTAGGTTAGTACGACACCGAAGGTCATGCACTGTTTCCTACTCCCTCTGTACTTCTGAGGCGCTGGAAACCTTCATTTGGGTGCCTCGGGTTGTGTGCGCATCGTCGCGTACCGGAAAAGTTTAATTATAGAATTTGTGAAAAAAATAATAAATTCGATGTTTTAAATTGATTAAGTTTGACTTCGGTCAAGTTTTGGGCAAAGGACTCCGGACTCTGATTCGACAGTCCGCGAGGTCCGATTAAGAAAATATAGACTTGGGGGTGTAGCCGATCCAAAATTCCGAGGCTCGAAGTCCGAGGAAATTAAGTTTTGTGTGAAATTTTTCTGATAATTAATTAAAGAATTAGAAGTATTATTTGTTTTAGGCAGACGGTTGCTGGGCTCGTATTGTTGGTTGCGGACCCCTGACGATCTTAAATATGAGTTAAGCAAATTGCTGTGAAAGTTTGTATAAATTGGGAACATCAATTTGACAGTGTTTTGAGCTGGAAGCAATAAAACTTGATATTTTGATTAAAATTGGAAGGAAATCCTGGTCTTAGGCCCTAATTTGATGATTATAGTTTTGGTGGCGATTGATCGCACGGAGAGTCGCGTAGGATTTTTGAGCTATGTGTATGTCGGTTTGAGCCGTTGTTGTTGGGCGCGAGGCTCGGGTGAGTTTTTGAGTAGGTCCCGGGAGGTCTTAGGCTAGAAATATCAAGTTGATTGCTAAGTTTCAGGGTTGCAGGCCCCCAGCGCAGGCCGGCATGCGCGGTCTGCGCTGGCCGCGCGTCCGGCGGTCATCTTGCGCTGCTCGGAAAGGGCCAGTACAAAGTCTAGGACAACCAGCGGGCCGCGCACCAGAATCAGTGCGGTCCGCGCTGGGAGATTTCAGGAGAGGGGCTTGGGTCCATTCCACCAGCGCGGACGGCTGCGCACTCAAATCAGTGCGCTCAGCGCATGGGGTTTAGTTCCAGAGAGTGCATTGGTCTTCCCTTCCTCGGCGACGGACCGGGTCATTTTTGTGCGGTCCGTCGCCAGTCCTTCAAGCACAGTATATTAAAGTCGGGATTTTCAGTTCATTTGTTACTTTTTCAAAAACCCAAAAAACATAAATGAGGCGATTTCCAAACGATTCCACTTCCTCAAAACAGATTGGTTAAAGTGTTTCAACTGAATTTTTCTCTTACTCCTTAAACATCCTAAAACATAAATTGTCAACTGTGCAAAAACAAAGTTTTTTAATAGGGGAATTGGGAATTTGGTGTTTATGATACTTAGTTTTCTAAAATTGGGGGTTTTGGGACCTCAATCGGGTCCGATTTCCAAAATAACTTACATATTCGAGTCGATGGGGGATGGGTAAACGGGTTTTGGTTCGAACCTCGGTTTTGACCATGTGGGCCCGGGGGATTTTGAACTTTGGGGGTAAATTGGATGAAAAGCTTATCAATAGTCATTGTTTGATTGTTTAGCACAATTGATATCCTGAATCCTTATTGGCATAGATTTGGTCGAGTTGTGAGCCGAATTCGAGAGGGAAAGGTGTTGTGGAGGATTGTATTGGCCGTGAAGTTGAGGTAAGTGTTTGGTTTAACCCTACTTAGGGAATAGGAGTCAGTCTTGTTTGCTAATTGCTAAATGATCGAGTACGGTATATAGGCATGGTGACGAGTCCCTATACATTGGGGTCAGCATGACCGAGTAGTCCGTTATTGTTTGGATATTGATGCCTTCCATGTCATTGATGGCTTCTATACGTGGTAAACATATGGGAATGATATTGTTATTTTAGAACTTCGTGAGCGGTGGCTCGGTATGAATAAATGGTGAGAGCAATGTGAAATGAGAAAATGCCTTAGAGCTTGACACGAGTGTAAGGAGAGTTAGGATATAAAAATGAGAGAAAAAGAGAAATAACGTTTACTCTTGCATGGTGTCATTGTTGTTTGTTGTACCCTGTTGGGATTTCTTTCCAAATACTTGTTTACTTCCCTTGCCCTTTATTTGTGACTGTTGCTTGGGCAAGTGGAGAGGTATACATTATGGATGGTTGCACGCCGCAACAAATGTTATAGTTGAGCGCTTGCACGCCGCAACAGTTATAATGTGGATCGGGTTGCACGCCGCAACAATGTTATAGGTGGATCGGGTTGCACTGCCGCAACAGTTATAATTGTGGATCGGGTGCACGCCGCAACAATGTTATATGTGACGGGTTGCACGTCACAGTTATAATTGGGGATCGGTTGCACGCCGCAACAGTTATAATTGTGGATCGGGTGCACCCGCAACAGTTATTGATGCAAATGTGATTAGTGTCGGTATTAGTTTCTTGTTCGCTTTAAATTGTAAGTTGCACCTAGATTGATTACTTCGAATTTACTGTTACTGTTGTTATTCCCCCACCAACATGTTTCCCCTCCCATATTTCTAGTTGTTTTTGTATCTTGTTTTCCGTTGATATTTATAACCCCAACGGTTTAGTGGTGTCCAGTCTAGCCTCGTCACTACTCGCCGGGGTTAGCTAGACACTTACCAGCACATGGGTCGGTGTGCTGATGCTACACTCTTGTGCATTTTGCACAGGTCCAAGGTATTAGCAGCAGCTGCAGCATTAGCACGGGGCGCACCTTCAGTCCAGAGGAGACCCGAGTAGCTTGCAGGCGTCCGCAGGCCCGGCGTCTCTTTCTTTTGCTCTCTTTTAGACTGTTGCCTCCTTGTCTCGAGCAGACACTCCTATGTTTCTTTCAGACCTTTGTATTTAGTATATTCTTAGTGGTTCGTGAGTGATGTGACACCAAATCTTGGGTAGAGGCTTTTATAAATGTTCCGCGTTTGATTCAGATAGTAAATCAGACTTCCGCTATTATTCTTATTAAATTTCATGTTTATATTGATTGTATAAATTTGTTAAATTAATTTTTAGTGATAAAAAGGTAAATAAGTTGGCTTGCCTAGCTACCACAGTAGGCGCCATCACGATCCCGATGGTAGGGAAATCCGGGTGTCGTGACAAGGTTTGGTAATCAGAGCTCTAGTTTACATAAGGTCTCACAAACTTCACGGACAAGCTTAAGTTAGAGTTGAGGATCTGTATAGAGACGTCGTGTACTTAATCCCCCAGAGGCTGCCAAGTTAGGAGGAAAAATCTCTCCTTTCGTTCCTTTTCTTGTCGTGCGGTTGGTTTTCTCAATGCTAATTTGGACTTCTACTCTGTTTCTCGCAGAAATGGCGAGAACACGCGCTCTCATCTTCAAGACCAAGCAGTCCGGAGCCCCAAAGCGATCCCGCGAGGGGCAGAGGACGAGGCCGTGGGCTAGAGCCGAGGTAGGGGCAGAGCTCTCCCGAGCGAGCAGCACCAAGCGGCGGAAGCCCCAGGTCGGTTTTGACGAGGAGGTCCGCCCCAGCCCCAGCAGCGCCAGTGGGCCCAGCTCAGGTCCCAGAGGGTTTAATAGCCAACCCAGTTGCTAATTGGTAGCTTTGTGGAGAGCGTCACTAGAGCGGGTTTGCTTCAGTAGCACCAAGCCACTTCTCATGGCTGGAGGAGGAGTTCAGACTCCTACTACACCGTACTCCGAGCATTGTAGCTCCCGTAGGCTCAGGTTCCAGTGTTCAGCCAGCTGTGGAAGCCTCAGCCGAGTATTGTGGCTCAGACCGCGATGGAGCGCTATTGTCCGCAGATGCTTAGGGAGACTGGATAGGTTCACCAAGCTCTTCACCACCCACATTCAGCAGTGCTTCTTCGGGAGGACCCCCAGGATTTTTTGTTATAGCTGACATTTGAGTTTCTTCGACCTATGGGTATTGTAGGAGACCAATGGGTCGACTTTGCCCACTTTTCGTCTAGCAGATTCTGCCCAAGACTTGGGGTAGGGATTTCTGTTTTAAGCCAGAAACCAGCGGGGTCGCCAGCATTTGACATTGGGTCCAGTTTGCAGAGTTGTTTTTGGAGAAGTTTCTCCCAGTACTCAGCGACGAGGCTCTTCGCATGGGCCAGTTCGAGCGCTCCAGTAGGCTCTATGTCTAGTCACTCAGAGTGATGGAGGTACCCGGTCGTTTAGTTCGATCTAGTCTCGCCATGCTTACGTTTGTGATACTCCCCACTGAGAGGGAAGGAGGGTATGAGGGTGAGATTTATTGATGGTGTTTCTGATTCAGCCAGTAATTCGTCCTCCAGAATATCGGGCTTATGGTGAGACTGGTTTAGTGAGCATCAGCTTCAGGAGCGGCAATGTGGCCCGCCGAGTGATGATGTTCCTGCACAGGGGGGTGGCCATACGATGTGGACAAGAGCCCCGTCACTCAAGGTCCGTTTCCAGTGTTGCCTCATCTGGCAGGCAGGGATTCTTTATGATAGGGGGTCAGCCCTCCAGGCCTTTCCATCAGGCCCCTTCAGGTTTCTCAGGCTGCCCCAGGCGAACGTGGTTACCGGGGGCATTATTTTCTTGATCAGCAGGACCCTCAGTTACCGTCAAGCTCCCATCAGCGCACCGCCACTTTAGAGTTTCCGTGGAGGTCATTAGGTCGCCAGGGCCACCACATCGTTCAGAGGGGTGTATGAGATGGGTGAGTTATGGTCAACATCAGCGAAGCTTGCCCCAGATTGAAGGGCACTTCAGTCGCGAAGCAGCAGGTCCCCGTCCTATGATTCAGGCACCGGATGCTCCACAGCCAGCTAGAAGGTGGAGTAGAGGCCATGAGAGGTGAGGTAGAGGGCCATAAGAGTGGAGCTTCAGACCAGGGGCGGAGGCAAGCTAGCAGCAGATCGACCTAGGGATGACAATTCAGGGTGGTGGGGCTCAGCCCCGTTCTATGCACTTCCAGGCTAGGGCCCGAGGCAGATGGCCTCAATGTATGATACAGGTACGGTTCTGGTTTGTGATTCGAAAGGCTTCAGTACTATGTTGATCTAGGATCTACGTATTCATATGTATCATCTTATTCGGGACCATGGCCTATGGTCATGCCTAGTTGATGCTTTGGGTATTCCTTGTATATTGTGTCTACACCGGTGGGGTGACTCTATCGTGGTCGGCCGAGTCCATCGTTCGTGCGTTGATAGTGATTGGGGTCTTGAGGACCGGTGTTAGACTTTGTTGCTCTTAGATATGGTTACTTTGGATATCATTTGGGTATGGATTGTTATCACCCTATCACGCTATCTTGGACTGTTTCATTGCAAGACCTGACTTTAGCACTTACCGGGTTATGCCTCGCTTAAGAGTGGAGGGAGACTCCAGGTCCATTTCTACCCGTAGTGTCATATTGTTTACATGAAGTGCTCGACGTTATGCGAGAAGGGGATGCCTGGCCTATGTGGCCTCTAGCTATGTTCGTGATCTCCAGTGCTTGCGTCCCTCGCTAGGATTCTTGTGCCTATTGTCCGTGGAGTTTCCCGATGTTTTTACCTTCGACCTGCCGGGTATGCGCCCCGATAGAGATATCGATTTCTGTAGGGACTTGGCTCCAGGCACCCAGCCCATTTCTTATGTCCACCATAGCCCCCGCCGGAGGCTGAAGAGTTGAAGGACCATTGCAGGAGTCTGTTAGTTTAAGGGTTATTCATTAGAACCCAGTTTTCGCCTTGGGTGCGGCCAGTGTTATTCGTCAAGAAGAAGGTGGTTCGATGCGAGATTGTATAGATTACCGGGCAATTGAACAAGACAGGTAAACAATTAAGAATAAGTACCCACTGCCGAGGATGATTTGATTTTGTTCGACCAGCTCAGGTGCCAGGGTATGTTCCAAGGATTGACTTGAGATCTGGCTAACCACCAGTTGAGGATTAGGCATCCGATGTCCCTAAGACAAGCTCTTCCGTACTCGTACGGCATTACGAGTTCTTGTTCATGTGTTTGGTTGAACCAATGCCCCAGCAGCATTGATGGAGTTGATGAACCGGAGTGTTCAGCCATTATTTGGACATGTTCTTGATAGTCTCTTATTGATGATATTTTTGGTGACTTCCCGCAGCCAGAGGAGCACGAGCAAGCCCTTAGAGTGCGTTCTTCAGACTCTGAGGGATTAGTCAGTTTATATGCCAAGTTCTCCAAGTGTGAGTTCTGGCTGAGTGCAAGTAAGGCATTTCTGGGTTCACGTTGTATCAGCTGAGGGGATTCAAGGTGGACCCGAAGAAGATAAGGCAGTAAAACAAGACTGGCCTGACCAGCCATCAGGCGACGGAGATTCTGGGAGTTTCTTGGGGTTAGGCAGGCTACTACCGTCGTTTGTGGAGGGGTTTTCATCTATTGCAGCCCCGATGACCAGGTTGACTCAGAAGGTGCCAGTTCAGAATGGTTGCGAGAGGTGTTGAGGCGAGCTTCAGCAACTCAAGACAGCCTGATACGGGCACCGATGTTGGTCTTGCCCATAGGATCCGGACCTTATATACCGTCTATTGTGATGCCTTCCCGTATTGGACTGTGCAGATTGATGCAGATGCAAAGTTATAGGCCTAGCTTCGAGGAAGTGTTGAAGATTTCATGAGAAAAACGACCCAGTGCATGATTTAGAGCTGGCGGCTGATTCCACGCCTTGAAGATTTGAAGGCACTTTTGTATGGCGTGACATTGGTGAGGGTTCACGACTAACAAGAGTCTTCAGTTACTTGTTCAAGCAGAAGGAGTGATTTGAGACAGAGGAGATGGTTGGTAGTTGTTGAAGGATTATGAATGTCACTATTTATATTCACCGGGGAAGGCAATGTGGTGGCCGACGCTGTGAGTAGGAAGTCGGCCAGCATGGCAGCTTGCTTAGTATTCCAGGTCAGTCACGAGGCCGCTTGCCTTGGATGTTTCAGGCTTTAGACAATCAGTTCATTGAGACTGATGTTTCTGAGCCAGGTCGTGTGTTAGCTTGCACGGTTTCCGTCTTCGTTATTGGAGCGTATCCCGTGAACGGCAGTTTGATGATCCCTATTTATGTGTCCTTAGAGAAAACGGTTGCAGCGAGGAGGTGCCAAGCAGGTTACCTTAGCGGATTGATGTGTTGAGATTGTAGTGGGGCGAGTTGCAGTGGCCACGTCGATCGATTCGAGAGTTGATTCTTAGCGGGGCCTCATAGCTCCATGGTACTATGGTTCACCCTGTGGCGCCTCGAAGATGTATCAGACTAGCGCAGCATTATTGGTGGCCGTAAGATGAAGCAAGGATATCGTGCATTTTGGCTCGTTGTTTGAAGTGTCAGGCAGTTAAGTACGGCATCAGAGCTTTGGTGGTTTACGTCAAAGGATTTGAGCTTCTCCGAGTGGGGAAATGGGAGGCGGGAATACTATGGACTTGTTACTGGACTCCGGTTGAACCCGGAAGAAGTTTGACTTTCTGATATGGTTATTGTGATAGGCTGATCCAAGTGCAGCTGCATTTCATTCCGTGGCAGTTCCTATTCTCTGAGGAGGTGCGCTGAGATCGTATATTCGGCTGAGATTGTTCGCCGTTCGATGGTGTTGCCCGTGTCTATCATTTCGGATTCGGGGTACGCAGTTTACCTCACGCTTCTGGAGAAGCGGGGTTCAGCGAGAGTGGCACAAGGGGTAGACTTGAGCATAGCATCTTCATCCCCAGACGGTGACGTCAGTCCGAGCCGGACTATTCAGATTCTTGTTTTATATCAGTGAGGACATGCTCCGAGCTTGTGTTAATTGATTTTGGAGGTTCTGGATCAGGTTCTTGCTTTTGGCGGGAGTTCGCTTACAAACAACAACTACCAGTCGAGCATCCAGATGCTCCTTATAGGCTTATATGGTAGGCGATGTTGCGTCTCCGTTTGGAATGGTTCGAGCCGGGAGGAGGCTCGGTTTGATAGGTACGGATTTGGTTCAGAGGCCTTTGGACAGAGGTCAAGATCATTCAGGAGAGGCTTCGTTCAGCCTCCGTCTAGGCAGAAAGTTTATGCCCGACCGTAAGGTTCGAAATGTACTTTCATGGTTGGTGAGCGGCGTTAATTTGCTCCGAGTGTCGCCTAGGAAGGCTGATTGAGATTTTGGAAGAAGGGCAAGCTTATAGCCCTAGTACATTGCCCGTTTGAATTCGTTGATGCGAGTGGGAGAAGGTGGCTTATAGACTTGTTTGATGGATCCGTCTCTGGTAGAGATGGTAGTTATTGATGTTCTTATTATGTCGTAGGTTTGATCCATAGTATGTGTGATATGTCTGTCGCATGTTGCCCGCGATATTTCTTTCCATGTTGATGTCGCATATTATAGCTTACTATATTTTATGTCAGATATTGGCGGTTACTTCGGAGTATCACGGCGTAGATAGTGATGGTGGTTATTTCTCTTATCTGATATGGTTAATATTGTGTTTTTTCGTATTCTTTGTTGCTTGATTCCAGTGTTTGGGATGTCAAGGAGACGTTTATATTTTAGTTCACTGATAGGTAATGAAGGCATAGAGTACTTCGGAAGGTTCGGTTGGTGATTTTACTTCGTCTTAGCTATCGTGATCTCTAGGTTTCAAGAGTATGATTGTCGACTTTATGGAATGTTTGAGTGGATGAACTGATTCTGCATATAAGGCTTATTTTTTTGCTCTTCTATGTCGTTTATAAAGAAACTGTTTTCTAAGTCTTGATGTTGTGTAGTTCTGACTGCGTTCTTTTTGTCAGTGTAGTCGGATTGGAGTGTGCTACGACTCTGCGTTTCTGTGATGTGAGAACTATTGAGGTTATCTGGTGACTTATATGTGTGTTTAATGTAAATATCCTTTCGGTTTATTTCGATCCTGTGAGATAATGTATGTGACGCTAAGTAGTTGTATACAGGGTGAATTATTACTATTGCCCGATATTGTATAGCTGATTCTACGAGCCTGGTTATTTTATGCCGAGTCTTGTTTGTGTTCATCGTCTGTGGATATTATGTTGGGATAGATTACTTTTCTGGATATTTATATTCGTCTGAAAGGTGAGATAATAGTTTTTTGAGTAGGATATCTTTATTGATTGTTCCTCTTTGATAGGTTTTTTTTCTTCATTTAGATCGTTACATTATTCATATAATTCCGACTTCAGGTACTTCTATGCTTTTGTCCGTTCATTGTGAAACGATTACGTATGTTCGGAGATGACGTGGATATTATTGCCTTCATATTTATAAGATTTTGTTATGTATCTGATTAAATGTGATGATTGTAAGCCGTTTTATATTACGACGTACGTGTTGTGTTTGTGTGATGAGTGATGGGGAGAAATTGTGGAACGAATCTATCACAGTCAAGGTTGTTTGTGCTATGGTTTCAGGGCACTATAAAATGTCTGTGTATAGCATACCTTGTTGTGAATTTTTCTTTTAATATCCTACTCCTCTGTACTTCTGAGGCGCTGGAAACCTCATTTGGGTTGCCTCAGGTTGTGTTGCGCAGTCCGGGGCGTAGCCGGAAAAGTTTAAAATATGGAATTTGTGAGAAAAATAATAAATTCTGATTTTTAATTGATTTAAGTTGCCTTGGATGGCTAGTCTTCTAATGTTGCGGTGTCAACGTTTTTATATTGGCATCGATGCTGAATCCTCAGGAAACTCGATGGATACTTTATCAGTGTATCAGGCGTATCAGACCTCAGGTAGCTATGTTGGGTATGGAAGTAGAATTCTTTGTTGAATTTTCCATAAGAAAATATACAACAGCAGTTGGTGGATATATGGATTGTTAGAGTCGTGTGTTACTCCTGTGTTGAATACTGTGCAATTTCATATTGGTCACTGATTAGGCCTCCTGTACAGTCCAGCTTAATCAAGATTTCTTTTGTTGTAATATTTATATGTTTATCTTTGATTATTATAATACTTGAGATAAGCTAATAGATATGAGATAAAGATCATGTTAATATGATATTGTGTTCTAGCATGATCTTGTGCATGTGTGTGCATGCTTTGTTCTGTAATCCGATTTGGTTACCGGTATTATACGGCCCGGCCACGAGTATTAAATATGAGTTTATCGCTCGATGAAATTTGCTGTGAAGAATTGGTTAAGATTGGGACGTCATTTTGACGTTGTTTTGAGCTGGAAGCAATAAACTTGATATTTTATGTAAATTGAAGGAAATCCGGGTCTTGAGGCCTAATTTGTGGATAGATGTTGTTTGGTGCGATTGATCGCACGGATGAGTCCGTAGGATGTTTTGAGCGTATGTGTATGTTCGGTTTGAGCCCCGAGCTCGGGTGAGTTTTGAGTAGGGTGCACCGGGATCTTAGGCTAGAAATATCAGTTGATTGGAAGGTTCAGGTGTGCAGGCCCACGCGGCCGCGGTCGTCTTGCGCGCGGTCCGCGTGGCTAGGTTCAGAGGGGCAGTAAAGTCTAGGACAACCAGCGCGGCCGCGCCACCAAATCAGTGCGGTCCGCGTGGGAGATTCAGAGAGCGGGGTCTTTGGGGTCCATCCACCAGCGCGGCCCGCACCAAATCAGTCGGTACGCGGCTGGGTTAGGTTCAGAGAGTATTTTCTTCCCTTCCTCGCGCGGGCCACGTGTGCATTTTTGTGGCGTCCGCCCAGTCTTCAGCACAGTATATAAAGTCGGATTTTCAGTCATTTTTCACTTTTTCAAAACCCAAAAACAGAAGAGGCGATTTTCCCAAAACGATTCCACTCCTCAAAAAGATGGTAAGTGTTTTCTAACTGATTTCTTTACTCCTTAAAACATCCTTAAACATAATTTCAAAACTTCAAAACAAAGATTTTTAACGGCGGAAATTGGGAATTTAGGAGAACCTAGGTTTTCTAAATTGGGGGTTTGTGGACCTCAATTCGGGGTCCGTATCCCGATTCCAAAATAACTTACATATTCGAGTTCATGGGTAGTGAGATCAATTTATGTGATTGATGTATGTGTCTTCTGTTACTTGCTTTTATTCGCTTGTATTGTACGGATAAGTACAGTGTGAGCATATTCTGGGTTATGATTCTGGAACAACTCTCGTTGGTTTTTGTTTAACGCTGCTTTTGAGGAATCCGAATATGTGTTGGGCGCGTCGGGGTTCGATTTTATGGCATTTTTGACCTTTGGGGTAAATGATGAAAAAGTTATAATTAGTCATTATGGGTTTGATTTGTTTAGCACATATTATATCCTGAAGTCCTTATTGCATAGATTGGGTCGAGTGGTGGACCGAATTCGAGAGGGAAAGTGGTTGTAGGATTGTATTGGCCGTGGAAGTTAGGTAAGTGTTTGGTTTAACCCTAATAAGGAATAGAGTGATAGGAGTCGAGTCTTGTTTGCTAATTGCTAAATGATCGAGTACGGTGTATAGGCATGGTGACGAGTCCCTATACATTGGGGTCTAGCATGACCGTGAGTCCTTATATGTGAGTTGTTTGGATATTGTTATGCCTTCCATGTCATTGATGGCTTCTATACGTGGTAAACATATTGGGAATGATATTGTGATTGTAGAACTTCGTGGAGCGTTGGCTCGGTATGAAATACAAATGGTGAGAGCATGTGAAATGAGAAATGCCTTAGAGCTTGACACGAGTGCTAAGGAGAGTTAGGATATAAAAATGAGAGAAAAAGAGAAATAACGATTTACTCTTGCATGGTTGTCATTGGTTGTTTGTGTACCCTTGTTGGGATTTCTTTCCAAATACTTGTTTACTCCCTTGCCCTTTATTTGTGACTGTTGCTTGGGCAAGGTTGAGAGGTATACATTATGGATTGGGTTGCACGCCGCAACAATGTTATATGTGGATCGGGTTGCACGCCGCAACAGTTATAATTGTGGATCGGGTTGCACGCCGCAACAATGTTATATGTGGATCGGGTTGCACGCCGCAACAGTTATAATTGTGGATCGGGTTGCACGCCGCAACAGTTATTGATGCAAATGTGATTAGTGTCGGTATTAGTTTCTTGTTCGCTTTAAATTGTAAGTTGCACCTAGATTGATTACTTCGGATTTACTGTTACTGTTGTTATCTCCCCACAACATGTTTCCCCCTCCCATATTTCTAGTTGTTTGGTATCTTGTTTCCGTTGTATATTTATAACCCCACAGGTTTATGTGGTGTCCAGTCTAGCCTCGTCACTACTTCGCCGGGGTTAGGCTAGACACTTACCAGCACATGGGGTCGGTTGTGCTGATGCTACACTCTGTGCATTTTTGCACAGGTCCAAGTATTGAGCAGCAGCTGCAGCATTAGCACGGGGGCGCACCTTCAGTCCAGAGAGACCCGAGGTAGCTTGCAGGCGTCCGCAGGCCCGGCGTCTCTTCTTTATGCTCTCTTTTAGACTGTTGCCTCCTTGTCTCGAGGCAGACAGCTCCTATGTTTCTTTCAGACCTTTGTATTTAGTATATTCTTAGTGGTTCGTGAGTGATGTGACACCAAATCTTGGGTAGAGGCTTTTATTAACTGTTCCGCGTTTGATTCAGATTAGTAAATCAGACTTCCGCTATTATTCTTAGTAAATTTCATGTTCTATATTGATGTTATAAATTGTTAAATTAATTATTTAGTGATAAAAAGGTAAATAAGTTGGCTTGCCTAGCTACCACGAGTAGGCGCCATCACGATCCCGATGGTGGGAAATCCGGGTCGTGACAAGGTTCCTTCAATGAAACCTAGCTTGTTCTTCACCAAAAGTGCCATCCACATCGATCTGCTCCTTAAAGCATAATTTTCAGGTCCGGTAAGCTTGATATCGTGCAATGCAACTCCAGGTGTGTCTGTAGATGCTAAAAATAAAGGATGATTGTGATCAATTTGAAGACTCGTTGTTTCTCCCATGGCCGATCAAATTGAAGCTTCTAACGGTGTTCGATGTTCAGATCTTACGGATTTACATCAACCCGCTCTGATACCATGATAGAATCTAGGCTTGCATGAACAATTAAACCCTAGTATCTAGAGAATTCAAAGAATGAAGAAGGGATGAAGAATAAAAGAAATTGATTTCTGATTTTTTGTTATCATCTGTACATTCCAAATACAGTATTTAACTATCTTCGAACAACTTAACTAATCTCACATGTAAGTCACATATGTGAGTGTGCATTGTCTAAAATGCCCTTCTTACATCCTATCTTTTAACTCTCAATAAAAGTTCGAGATCATGTTAAATTGAATCCAATCAGTTCTTAGGGTGAATTTGGTACGAAGGAAAATATTTTTAAATTTTTCTTTGATTGGCTTAAATGTTTTTTCTATCAAAAGAAGGGAAAATATTTTCCAAAACTCTTTTTCAACCTTCTCTCAACCATATTCCCCATCCCCACCTACCCCCACCACCGCACCCCCACCCACCCCATCCATCCCATCCCCAAACCACCCCTACCCCTACCCCCACCACACCTCACCCATCACCCACCCTAAATATAAATATTATTAAGAGTACTTTTATTTTCGTGTTGTAAATAGAGTTTTTTTTTTCATTTCAACAAAATGAGCATATTATTTTCATGATGTAGAAAAAGTATTTTCTTTCATTTTAACAAAACGAGTATTTTCTTTTCATGATGTAGAAAAAATATTTTCTTTCATTTCAACAAATTAAGTATTTTTTTCCCTAAAATAGAGGAAGTATTTTTTTCGAATAAAACGAGTACTTTCTTTTCATGATGTAGAAAAAGTATTTTCTTTTATTTCAAAAAAAACGAATACTTTCTTTTCATGTTGTAAAAATGGTACTTTCTTTTTCAACAAAAAAAAATTATTTTCTTTTGGTCGAGCTCAAATTTCAATATCGTTCTTGTATGAAAAAATAAAGTAGCACGTTAATTCCTTTAAGTTTGTGTGAATAAATTCTTCAAGAAAATAGAATCCGTGGGAGTGCGTGAAACATGAGGATTTTGGGGAAGATGAGTTGAGGAGAGTAGCATAAAAAATTATTTTCCTAAAAATATTTTAGACTCTCTAACCAAACACTAGAAAATATTTTTCGGAAAAAATTTTTCCCTCACCAACATCCAAACAATAGAAAAATAAATGATAAAACCATTCATTTTCGAAAAAAATATTTTCCATGAAAAATAATTTCCCTTCCCACCAAACACACCCTTAATGTTGATTCATTTACTATATTCATCGAAATGAGATGTTACATTCCTTTGAACTTTATCAAAACAAATTCTTTACAAGAAGAGAGAAAAAACCTTAAAAATAGTTAGAAATTTTTTAATTTCATTATTTCCAAGTATAGCTCAATCACTGAATGGCTGATTTGAAGTACTGGTAACCTTCCTTACAATACAAATTTTCAAAAAGAAGCATAGCCGTTAATAGTTTTTTTCTTTTGTTTAAATACACTATCTTGAATCTTAATTGAAGTATAATGCATCTAAGATCTTTGCTTAGATTTTCTTCTTCATTAGCAAAATATTCACAAAATCTTTGTACCTTGTGGTGGCGAATTTTCCTCTCTTTCCAATATAAAATAAATATTTGAAAAGAAAATGACTTCCTCACGTTGTGCAGCTTGCAAGCAATTAAGAAGAAGATGCCCTTCCAATTGTATATTTTTGCCATATTTTCCTCCAAATAATCCTCAAAGATTTTCTTATGTTCATAGAATCTATGGTGCTAGCAATGTTGGAAAGATGCTCCAGGAATATATATATATATATATATATATATATATATATATATATATATATATATATATATATATGTATATATATATATATTACTCCTACAAGAATCTAGTTTATTTTCTTGCTTCAAATATGTTTAAATATATTTGTACACACATGATATTATCTGGTTACTCTTTTAAAAAAGAAGATCTTTATCCCTAGCTCCTTCAAATGATAACAACAACAGAACAACAACAAACCCAGTTTGATCCCAACAGGTGGGGTCTGGGGAGGGTAGTCCGTACGCAGACCTTACCCCTACCTAGTGCAGGTAGTGAGGTTGTTTCCAATAGACCCTCGGCTCAGGAAGGACAAGAAGAAGAAGTGGAAAGTAAGGAAGGAAGAGAAAAGAAAAAGGGGGGGGGGGAGGGGGGGAANNACTCCGTCCATGAAATTTCCTTTCCGTCTTGTATCTAATGTTGCTAATCACGCTTAAAAATATGGAAGGTGATTTTTGCATGTGATTCTTTGAGAGAAAGAACCCTATTATTTGGTTTTTCAATTTTTGTTGGCTAGTTTTGGTAAGTCTATGACTAATGGCTAGAGGTTGGTAAGTTGAGATTTATTTGGGACATTTGTGTAAGTTTCCCTGTTTTAAAAGGCAGAAGCGTGAAGTGGGGTGTTTTTCTTAATACGGAGCGAGGCGAAAGCCTCGAGACACGGAGCGTAATTAATCCCCACGGATATTTAGTTTTTAAAATTTTTGAATTAATAATATAGCATTATAACACAGTAAAAATACAAACGATACATTAAAAGTACAAAAAAACTAAAAAGATTAAAGAAACTCATATAAAATAAAATATTTAGCATATTCTAAAAGTATAAAGAATACAATATTGTTAAAGTTACTATAAAATATAAATTAACTATAACCTCTTAACTTTCAAACAATTAAAAATTATAATTTCCTAAAAAATATTATCAAACTGCATATTTTACCTCTTTAAAAGTAAATACTCAATAAATTTTATTAACACTGTAATTTAAATATTACTCCTTCATCAGTACAACAACAACAACAACAAACTCAGTTTGATCCCAACAGGTGGGGTCTGGGGAGGATAGGCTGTACGCAGACCTTACCCCTACCTAATGCAGGTAGAGAGGCTGTTTCCAATAGACCCTCGGCTCACGAAGGACAAAAAGAAGAAGAGGAAAGCAAGGAAGGAAGAGAGAAGGAAGAGAAAAGAGTAGGGGTGAGATAAAAGATAAGTAGTACCAAATAATAGGAGCAGGCAATACAATACCTGAGGAAACACAACCACATAACGTAATAGAAATCTAAGAATATGAAGGGACATGCATGCTACTAAGACTATCGGTGAACAACTATAAACTACCTACTAACCTTTTACCTTAATCCTCGACCTCCATACCCTCCTATCAAGGGTCATGTCCTCAGTGAGCTGAAGCAGCGTCATGTCTTGTCTAATCCTCTCCCCAGTACTTCTTAGGCCTACCTCGACCTCTTCTCAAACTCTCCATAGCCAACCTCTCACACCTCGTGACAGGAGCATCAATGCTTCTTCTCTTAAGTACCATTAAGTAACACCGAATTAATAACTATAAAAAGAAGTACCATTTAACTTATTACTCCTCATTATTTATTCATCTTTCAAAAGTTTGAGTACTACTTTCATACTTCTTTAAAAGAATCAATTACAAAAAGTGGTGGCTGAACTATAAATATGTAAATTATATGTCAAAGATTATAGTTTTTAAATATGTAAATTATATGTCAAAGAATGTCATAGAAAATAATTTATTCTTCTGTGTAAAATTTCAGCAAGTACAAGAGCATCAACGAGAAGATGTAGCAGACTCATTGTACATAGAGGCATATTGCAGAATTAAGGATCCAGTTTATGGTTGTGTTGGTATCGTTACACTTTTACATGATGAAATCTACCATGTACAATGTCAATTGGCTAAAGTACAAGCTGAAATTGACTTGCTCAAAGCACAAGCACAAGTTCAAGGAGAGTTACAGCAACAAGTACTCTAATTTTTAGACCAAAATGGAGTTTCTAATTGATCACTTTCATCATAAATTTGATTCTTCAATCCATTTGTTTTACTAAATAAATTTGAATTATAAGTTTTTTTCCTTCCTTTTTTCGAAATATATAAAGAAGGTTCTTTGACGAGTACGAATCGGAGTTTTGAATTTCAAAAGATTGTGATTGAATTTTGTTAATAAAATTAGCTAATTACCATTTAGATATGTAAATGCTGATAGAATTTTCGAACTTTCAACTTCTAGGCGAGTTACAATTCCTTTCTCTTTAAGACATAATTTGCCCCTAAACAAATTTAGTGTGCAACTAGAAAACACCACATCATAATAATTCAGTTAGTTAAAATGAAGTTTGAACTCTTGAAATCTATGGAAATTCGGACGTTCTAAACTTAAAAGAAGTACAAAAAAATAAATCAAAATAGTATCAAAGGAAGTGTGTTTAGAATAAAAGGAGTGTGAGTGCAACTTCCCGTCAAAAAGTAAAAGAAAAAAGGAGTCAAATTACTTAAAGAAAGACTATCGGTCAACACAAGTCAAAAAGTTAGTGTGTGACAACAGACAGATGAATTTCTAAAGTGCTTACCTTTATTTTCATCTTATTTATGTTTATTTGTCTTTCTTTCCTTGTTCGAAGAAAGTTCATATTTTATGTTATATCAGATGAAATCAGAGTCTGGGTAGTTGGACAAAAAAAATATCACATAACTTAATAAAATATTTGTTTGTTTTATCAAATTCCGTATTACTAATAGGTGCTAGATAATGCGAGAATCTGTATATTATTTTATATAGAATGACATGTGAAATAAAAATCTATGCATATTATGCAATACATGACTAATAAAAATAACCAATTAAGACAAAAAGCTCTTAAAGTAAATCCTAGGTTATTAACATTATTATAACCATTTGTTATGCATTCATATATTATGATTTGCAGACACACATAAATAGTTTCTCGTTTGAAATTCGTGTTTTTCTACCTATTATTATGTTGTAGTCTTTAAATGAATTGCTTCTATCGTTATTATTGACCGGTAGTAGTGACAAAATGGTTAAAAGAAAATAATTATCAACCCATATTATCTATTAAAAAATAGATTAATTAATGAACTTTTTAAAAAGAAAGAATTACAAGGAAATATACTTTACACCATAACAAAAAATGGCCCATGTTTGTAAGTTTTAACCGACCTGCCTATATCATACATATTTTGAAAACACTAGCTCTTGCAAATTTAAATTTGTGTTCTTACAACCATTACTTCTAGAAGTTATGGAGTTAAATTTGTATTCTCACAACCAATACTTTTAATCTCTCTATTTTTATCACATCTTTTACATATGCTTCAAGGGGTCGTCCGCCATTACTGCTATTTTCCCTATGTCACCTGGTTGCAATGTAAAAAAATGGAAGAATAAAAGTCCACCATTGAAGGCCATTCAAAGCTTTGCTTTCTAAAATAGGACTTTTTGAGTTTGTTAGTTGTTTGGATTGAGTGTTGTTCCAATTGATTGAAAATATCAAAAGGAGTTCAAAATTTAAATTTGAAGTGATTTGGAGTAGATTTTGAGCAAGATTTGAGTTAAATTTCAGCAAAGACACAAGGAAGAAGACGAAGTCAGTTTTTTTGTATAATTATGTATAATCTTGTATAATAGTTTATATGAGTGTTTAAACACTATTATACACTTTTATACACCTTTATACAAGCGTCTGTAGACGAACTTCTTTCACGATTTTCAGTTGCAATTCTTGTTCAAAACCAGTTCAAATCTCCATTAAATGACTTCAAATTTTATATATAACCTCTTTATACTATTTCTAACAAGTCTAAATAACACCCACTCCAAATTTCTTACAAAAATAATTGAAATTTAAACTCACATATTTAAGCTTGTTAAAAATCCAATTTTCACCATCCAAATGGATTTGGTTTGTTTAACTAATATTTGAGTCACAGTTACTGATTTGAAAATTAACTTAAAATCTTGAACAATCTTTTTTAAAAATTAAATAGTAATTTTGAGAACCTATTGGAGTTGGATATTGAATCTTAGCCTATTATTTTTGGGCTAATTGGTTATAAATTGAAATAAGGGCTATTTAAATTAAAAAGTAGGGCGCCTAGTTGATCTTATGTGAAATTTTTCCTTTTAGAAATAGGTCAAATATGGATAAAAACCATATTATCCACTTAGAAAATGGATAACCAATGGATAACTAATGGGTAAAATGTTTACATTTGTAAAACATAAAATTGGGGGTTCCTCAAGTTTGGGAAATTAGGAATTCTCTATCACGACCCGGATTTCCCACCGTCGGGACCGTGATGGCGCCTAACATCACACCCGCTAGGCAAGCCAAGGTTAGAGTTATACTCACCTTTTTCCTTTATATTTTTATAGTTAAAATTAACAACGCTAAATCAACAGAAATAAATGCAGAAGTACATAATAAACCGGTTATCTATATGCTATTAACAATACCGAAGCTGTTACCACCTAGAAACTGGTGTGTTATGACCCAAAAGGTCATCTTTTGTTTTAGAATCTGTTTCTGTATTCTGAGGCCTCGAAAACCTCCTTTTTACCTCTTCTCGATTTGCGTACACAGTCCGAGCGCGATCCCAGAAAGCTTTTGTGTGAAAATTTTAAGAAATAATAATTTTTGGCCTAAAAAGATGATTTTAGTTGACTTCGGTAAATATTTTTGGTAAACGGACCCGGACCCATGATTTGACAGTCCCGTAGGGTCCGTAGTAAAATATGGGACTTGGGCTTATGTCCGGAATCGAATTCCGAGGTCCCTAGCCCGAGAAATAAATTTTTGAAGAAAATTGTTAACTAAAAAATATTATGGTTTTTGAAAGTTGAATAATGTTTGATATTGTTGGTATCAGGCCCTTCCGGAGTCCTGTACAGGTCCGTTATAATATTTAAGCCTTATCGGTGAAATTTGGTGATAAACGGAAGTAATTTGACATGATTCGGACCATTGGTTGAAATAGGAAGTTTGAACTATTTTGAAAAATTTCATGAGTTTTGGTGCTGAATTCATAGTTCTAGATGTTATTTTGGCGACTTGATCGCGCGAGTTGTATGATGTTTTAAGACTTGTGTGCATGTTTGGTTTGGAGTCCCGAGGGCTCGGGTGAGTTTTGGATAGGCTAAAGAGTGTTTTGAGACTTTAGGAATTTGCTGGGTGTTGCTCGGTGAATAGCGTATCGGTTATGTCCTTTCGGGTTTGTGTGGTGTATGTTATTTGCTTCACCGTGGGTATGATGATTTGCTTTGGTTCCAGACATGAAATTGCGCGTGGTTGTTGATTTCGAGCATAGTGACTCGAGGTGTTTCATGTGTACAAGTGTTTGGATAGGGTCGCGCATTGCAGAGAAGTTATGTGGAGGTATGACTCTTCGGGTTAGATTTGCGTATTCTATTTCTATGACGTGTGATGGGTTCTCAGCATTTTGTTGTGGTGGTACTGGTGAGTTGGTGGTACGACCCTTTTGTTCGAGTCGTCTTCATGATTGGAGTACATTCAGATTGTTGTTTATTGGTGCACAGATCACGAGTTGTGGCTTTAGATTGTATTGATGTGTCATGTCACCAGAGTAGTGGTGTTGGATTAGATGAGATCGTCGGGATCTGAAATGAGTACAAACTGATTCGATTTCAGCATGTTGGAAGGATAATATCGAGGTTGGCTCAGAAATTTGCTATGGTCTTTGCTAAAAGAGAAGTGGCTTCATGAATGGTTGATGTGAGAAAGGGTTATGGTTTACTGCGTGTTTCATTTATCATTGGCAGTACATGGAAGTGTTGGAATGAGACTTTAGTTGATAAGAGGATTCCTATCGATATTCGGTTGTTATGTGCAGCTGCTTTGATTAGAAGTTATCGCTACCGGTGTCTGAGTTATGTGGTATATCATGTAATTGCACCTGAGGTTGCAGGTATGGGTTATTACAGTTGATTCGGGCTTATTCAGAGTATGTACGTGAGATTTTGATCTTGCGGATGATTTCAGGAGTGGAAATGTGGTTCTAAGGTTTATGGGCTACGTTGGATTGTGAAATTTCAGTTACATTGTGTTATCGGACATATATGAGATAGGGTGACGTGGGATCACCCCCCGAGTATGTGTTGGTAAGGTTATTCAGCGATTGGTTGGCTTTTGGAACCACGGTAGGCACGTTCGAGGACGAACGTATGTTTAAGTGGGGGAGGATGTAACGACCCGACCGGTCGTTTTGAGCTTATGCACTTTACTCGCTAGTTCTCAGGCATGACTAGCCCCGTATTATGCATTGTGACTTATATAAGTCGTCGGTTTTGGTTTTCAAGTTAATCGGAATAGACATGGAAGGATGATTCTCAACTGGAAGCTTTAAATTTGAAAGGTTTGACTCAATCTTGACTTTTTAGTATTTGATCACGGATTTAGGTTTTTATGATTTGGTTAGCTCCGTTAGGTGATTTGGGACTTAGGAGCGTGATCTGAATGTAATTCAGAGGTCTGTAGTAGATTTAGGCTTGAATTGGTGAAATTAGATTTTTGGCATTCTCCAGTTGATAGGTGAGATTTTGACATAGTGGTCGGAATAGGATTACGGAAGTTGCAGTAGTTTCGTTGTGCCATTTGGGATGTGTGTGCAAAATTTCAGGTCATTCAGACGTGATTTGGTTGTTTTTTTTTTATCAAAAGCGTAAGTTAGATGATTTTGGAATTCTTAGGCTTGAATCCGATGCAAATTTGGTATTTTGATGTTGTTTTGAGTGTTCCGAAGGTTGGAACAAGTTTGAATGATGTTATGGGAAATGTTGGCATGTTTGGTTGAGATCCCGAGGGCCTCGGGTGAGTTTCGGATAAGTTTGGGTTGTGTTGCGCTCATTTTTCTTATGTTTCGACACCGTTTCTTCAAGTATAAATGATATCATATTGAACAAATGAGCTCCGATTTCTTTTTTGATTGAAGCATTAGATCCGTATCGCAATTACGGATCCGTAGCAAAATGAATCGTCGAATTTGGACATCGTATGAGGATTTTATGATCATTTTACTAAGAATTAGGTTGCCAGATTTTTTTTCAGCTTAATTACGAAATTGCCACTGACGGCGTATCTAAAAATCTGCACTATTGCAAATATTAAAACCTACATATTTTATTCATTATAAGGTGAAATTGAGTGATTCAAAAGCCTAACTTGACTAGAATTTCACAAGGAATCCATTGGAGGAATAAAATACGAGTTTCAGAATTGTTTGGAACGAGAAACGAGGCAGAATAACTGGTAGAAAAATATATAAAATTGGGGTTTGTTCATTCAGTCATATTTTGAGTTGGGAAGCTCGGATTTGTTGATATTGTGCCCGAGGGGCGAACCTTTATGTACTTATCTTTCTTATTTACCTGTCATGTACTTGTTTAATTGTGTAATTGTGCCCAAGGGGCGGATCTTCTATTCTTATCTGTTCTAATTGCTTGCATTTAATTGCTTAACTGTTGAAAAGCCATTTTTGAAGAAGTTTAAAGTGGACTAAGGTGCTTAAGAGATTTCATAGCTTCATTGCTTTCTTACTGGTTTTGTACTGCTTCTATACAGCATGTTGATGTACTCTTCGTGATTTCCTATCACTCAGTCTTCATTTATTTTTATTACTCACTGAGTTGGAAGTACTCACTTTACTCCCTGCACCTTGTGTGCAGATTCAGGTATTTCTGAACCCGGTAGCGGGTATTGGTTGCTCAGAGGTAGAGTCATCGGAGTTTAGCAAGGTAGCTGCTCGACGTTCGCAGTACTGCTTTTCTCCCTCTCGATTTCGTTAGACCGTATTTTGTACATTTTAGACTCTTGTTGTATTCAGACCTTATTAGATGCTCATGACTAGTGACACCCCGGTATCGGGCTGTGTTGGGTTTGTTTTTCGTAAATTATACTGTAAACTGCTTATTTTTGAGATTTTATCATGTTTAAGACTTAATACTTATTATTTTATTGCTTAATATTGAAATGGGAATGTGTCGGCTGGCCTTGTCTTCACGAGAGGCGCCATCACGACCGGGTCCGGGTTTAGGGTCGTGACATCGCATTTGCGATGACTAGGCTTGGTGGGGACTTTTGCATTTGCGAAGTTCATCGTCGCAATTGCGACTTGCATAGTGACCGCATTTGCGAACAAATGTTCGCATTTGCGAAGCCTTGGTCGCATTTGCAAGTTCGCATTTGCGAACCTGTGATTGCAAATGCGATACCTACAAATGTGTGAAACATAACTTAGACAGGATTTTCACCCATTTTTCAATTCTCTCGAACCTTAAACCCCCATAGGCGATTTTCCAAAGACCCAAACTTCTGCAAATTATAGGTAAGTGATTTCTAACTCATTCTTTCAATCTATTTCATCTTTTTGCATGTTTTCATCTCAAAATCTGGGGTTTTTCATGGGAAATTGGGTGTTATTGGGTAGAATTTAGGAATTTCAAAATTTGGGGATTTGGACCTGAATTTGAGGTCAGATTTCGAAACCAATTGTATATTCGGTCTCGGGGGTGAATGGGTAATCGAGTTTTGGTCTGAACTTCAAGTTTTGACCAAGCGGGTCCGGGGTCAATTTTTGACTTTTTGAGAAAAATATTGGAAAATCTTTGATTATGCATTGGAATTGGTTTCTTTAGCGTTTATTGATGTTATTAAGTTAATTATGGCTAATACGAGGGAATTGGTGGTGGAATCGAGAGGTAAAGTGGTAATTGAGCTTTGAAATACCCGTTTGCTTGAGGTAAGTGTTTGGTCTAACCTTGACTTGATGGATTAGGGATCCCCGACTTGCTTGCTATGTGAGATATCATGTGTGTGGCATATAGGTGTGGTGACGAGTACCTATGCATCGCCAAATTACTTGTTTAACTTGTTTCCTTTCCCTGTTTCCCTATATCTTGCTTTTCCTGCCTTAGTTGCTACTTGCTCATAAATGTTTCCATGTCTAATTGCTTCATAGTAACTGTTGTTCTCATTATTGAATTATTTAACTGTTTCATGTTAACTGTTGATGTTCCCGTTGAAGTATTATTTGTTCCGTAGCTTCATTTTATTACCCTGTTGTCTTATACTCCCTCCGTTTCAATTTATGTGAATCTGTTTGATTGGGCACGAAGTTTAAGAAAAAATGAAGACTTTTGAAATTTGTGGTCCTAAACAAGTCAAAAAGGGGCCCAAAATATTTGTGTGGTTATAAAAGCTTCTCATTAAGGGTAGAATTGTAAGTTTAAGTTAAATTGTTTCCAAATTTAGAAAGGGTTCATTCTTTTTTAAACTGGCCAAAAAGGAAATAGGTTCACATAAACTGGAACGGAAGGAGTATTGATTTGTTGGTGCCTTATGGTGCACCTTGGTTGGTCTCGCTGAGTAGTTTCATTAGTGAAGTTTCATAATCATAGTGATATTCCATTGTGCGGATAGAGGTATAAGTAATGTAGAGGATTTGAGTTAGCTTGTGGAGCACTTGTCTTTATTCCTTTGTGATTGGTGCTGATATATATATATATATATATATATATATATATATATATATATATATTGCGATCGGGTTGCACGCTGCAACTATGAGTAATAAGGGTGGAAAGGTGGGATCGGGTTGTATGCTACAACAGGAGGAATACAGGTGATATATCGAGGAGTAATAAGGGTGGACTGGTGGGATCGGGTTTCACACACGCAACAAGGAGTAATAAGGGTAATATTGATGTTGTTGTTTATATGATGGGATCGAGATGCACGCCGCATCAGTTGTTGTTATGTATTTATTTCTGTAGAGGTCCATTACTGTGACGTTGAAACACCTCTAAGGAATGGTTATAGTTGCATACCAGTAGAACAACTGGGTTCCGAATTTATTTAATGCCAATTGCATTATTACATTTTGTATTTCCTTTCTGTTTAGTATAAATTGTTGCAGGTTGTATATGTTGTATGCCCCGCCGTAGCTTCGTCACTACTTCATCGAGGTTAGGCTCGGCACTACCAGGACATGAGGTCGGTTGTACTGATACTGCACTCTGCACTTTCTGTGCAGATTTTGGAGCTAGTGGTTGATCGTGAGGTTGGTTGCTATCACTGCTTCCCGGAGACCCAAGGTAGTTCTGCAGGCGTCCGCAGGCCCTGCCGTCCCCCTCTATCCTATTTCATTTCTGTTTTATCTACTTTCGAGACAGATGTAAACTTTTTATTCAGACCATTATTTGTAGTATTCGTAGACTGTTTGTGAGTTGTGACACCAGTTCTGGGTGGAATTTATTACGGTTTTCGTTGTTAATATAAAGATAATCTTTTAAACTGTGTTCTTCGGCATTTATTTCTGTTGACTTACTTTTGTTAAGTTTTAATTATTAAAAGATAAAGGAAAAAGATGAGATATTCTGTAACATTGGCTTGCCTAGCGAGTACAATGTTAGGCGCTATCACAGTTCCGACGGTGGAAAATTCCGGTTGTGACATGGTGTCACAATCCACAAATATACTATGATTTACTACAAATACTGGTCTGAAAGAAATTACATCTGTAAAAGAAAGGAAAACAGGAAAATATAAACATATGAGGGAACTCCAGGGCCTGCGGACGCCAGCAGGACTACCTTGGGTCTCCTAGGAAGTATCTGCAACTGACCTCTCGATCAGCCACTACCAGCTCCAAAATTTGCATAGAAAGTGCAGAGTGCATTATCAGTACAACCGACCCCATGTACTGGTAAGTGCCGAGCCTAACCTCGATGAGGTAGTGACGAGGCTACGGCGGGGCATTTACAATATAACCTGCATACAGTTTATAAAGCAAACAGGAAGTACTGAACGAAATGGAACAGTAACTTGCAGCAAAATAAATACGGACTCAATTATCTTGCCTGTACTCAGCTATATCCAATCCTTAAGAGAGTTACAACGCTACAGAATAAAATCTCAGTAGAGGAAGAATACATAAACAACAAGATGATGCGGCACGCATTTAGATCCCACCGTATCATCAATAACAATATGAACATTCACTCTTATTACTCCTGTTGCGGCGTGCAACCTGATCTCACCAATCCACCCTTATTACTCCTCAATATATCACCCTTATTCCTCCTGTTGCAGCGTGCAACCCGATCCCACCAATCAACCCTTATTACTCCTGTTGCGTATAACCCGATCCCACCAAACAATCACATTCAACCTTATTCCTCCTCAATATATTACCCTTATTCCTCCTGTTGCGGTGTGCAACCCGATCCTACCATATCAGTACCAATCACACAATAAGAACACGTATTTCACAATTTATCTCAAAACCCTCCACAATATTTATGCCACAAACCAAAGCAAATAGAAGGCTATAGACTTATTTAATTTGTGTTTTGGGTTAAGAGAAATGTTGGTTTTTGAAGGATTTTTCTAAAATGAAAAAATCATGATTTGAGGGACCAAATGGCATCGGAATTTGATAAATTTTGTATGGTTAAACTCGTATTGGAATGGTTATTCAGTTTTTGTTAAAATTTGTCAGGTTCCGAGGTGCGGGACCGTGGGTCGACTTTTGAACCGATTTTTGGATTTTGTTAAAGATTAAGACTTTATGATCCAGAATAGTTTCTTATGTGTTTTATTTGTACTTTGAAGTTAATTTGGTTAGATTTGAGCCGTCCGGAGGTCTTTTCACCCGAGAGTGCATTTTAGAGTATTGGTTTGTCGTCTTTGAGGTAAGTATCTTGCCTAACCTTGTGTGGGGAATTTCCCTTTTGGATTTGAGTCTTCTATGCCAATTGTAGTCCGTGCACGCGAGGTCAAGAGTATGTGCTCGGACTTATTTGTGGGAAATTTGCCTCTAGGGTTCTTAGGTCCTCATATTCATTATGTGGAAAGTGTTCCATTATGATTGAGTTTCCTAATTGCCTAAATTACCTTTATATGCTCCATATGATGTTGTTAGCTTTTCTCTAATTCTTACGTGTTTCTTGACCCTTATTTGCCTTGATTGAAGTGATTGCCTTCCTTATTGTTTTGATACTTCTTGATTGTGAGCTCCTTTATGACTTCGTGCAAATATGTTACATGTCCAATTGTTGTGGTTACCGGTATAGTTATCACGTGCTTATTATGTCTTGTTGTTTTGTTAAGCTTATTGTGCTTCTTGGTTTTTCCGTGATCCTTATCATGTACTATTCATGCTTGAATTGACGATTATTCATGTTGGACAAGACTTGTGATATTCTCTTGGTAATTGATCATTGTTGAGTATTGACTCAAGTTGAGATCCATATTGCAAAGCTAATTGTTGGAACATTGGTTATTATTGATTCCCTTGCCAGGATGTTAGTGTTTCTATTGTTGATTCCCTTGCCGGGATGTGATTGTTTCTATTGTTGATTCCCTTCCCAGGATGTGATTGTTTCTATTGTTGATTCCCTTGCCGGGATGTGATTGTTTCTATTGTTGATTCCCTTGCCGGTATGTTATTGTTTCTATTGTTGATTCCCTTGCCGGGATGTTGTTGTTTCTACTGTTTGGTGAGGAAAGAGTGATAAAGCACGAAGGGCGATGCCGTGCACATTCACATTTATATTTATGCATATGGTGAGGAAAGAGAGATAAAGCACGAAGGGTGATGCCGTGCATAATTACATTTATATGATGCATATAGTAAGGAAAGAGAGATAAAGCACGAGGGTGATGTCGTGCACATTCATATTATTCATATGGTGAGGAAGAGTGATAAAGAACGAAGGGTGATGCCGTGCACATTTATATTTATATTATTCATATGGTGAGGAAGAGTGATAAAGCTTGAAGGGTGATGCCATGCACATTTATTTTTATATTATGCATTGGTGAGGAAGAGTGATAAAGCACGAAGGGCGATGCCGTGCACATTTCTATTATTGATTGCATGGTGAGGATTGAGAGTTAAAGCACGAAGGGTGATGTCGTGCACTTTCTGTTGATGTGTTTATTTGTTGTTATCGATTCAAGTATTTTAACTGTTTAAATTCCTTTATTGCTGTGATCGTTTGTGTTGGAACCTACAGTGTTTTCAATACATCACCGTATTTATATTTATACATTCCAATACTTCAAACTTCATTGTTACATCTTCAATTCAATTAGTTACTTAATTATATTTCCTTAAACCGCCTGAGGTTGTATTTTACTTAAAAAGGAATTTCTACTAAGTTTTAAGTTATTAACTCCCATGTTAAAGGTAATAATTTATTCGATGTTGTATTTCAATTGAAAGGGGTACTTTCTTTACTCAAATAATTTCAAAGAAAAAACACAACTTCATCTTTTTCTCGCTGGTTTTCCTAATTAGTTTAGAAATTGTAATTTACATATATTATGTAAATGAGACTTCTTGAACATCTTGAGTGCATTTGTACGGACATTATATATTGTATAGCATGTGGATTTTGTTGTTAAAAGTGAGATGAAAATTATGAGGGCACAATGTGCTATGTGTACAGAAGGTTCAGAAGTTGAGATTATGATATGAGAAACCGAGAATTGAGATGGTAGGGATTGTGTATTAGACATGATGTGATTGATTGAGTTGGCATTGACTTCTTTATTTGAATAAATTATTATCTGTTCCTGTTATGCAATGTTGATTTACTTGGTTATCGTCTGTTACTACCTGTGTTCTCCCTTTATTGTTCCTACTGTTTGTATTTTGATTTCTCTCCGCTGTTGATATTACCTCGTTATCTTTATCTCGATATTTTATTATCATATCCTGTTCATTTCATTTGACCAGTAGGTGTCTTGACTGTTCCTCGTCACTACCCCACCGAGGTTAGTCTTGATACTTACTAGGCACCGCCGTGGTATGCTCATACTACACTTCTGTATATTTTTGTGTACAGATCCAGGTATTCGATCGATTGTAGTTGTGCATGTCGTTGTGATGGAGACTCAAGGTAAACCTATCGTAGCATTCGCAGGTCTCGGAGTCACCTTCAATTGTACTTATTTCCATATGTTCCTTTTGTTTCTGAACAATGATGTATTTATTTTGTATAACTACTCTTAGAAAGGCTTATGACTTTTACCACCGGTTTTGAGAATTGTGACTTATTGAGAGTTATTTAAATTTGAAGTCAGTAAATGTTAATGTTATTTCAGCAAATGTTAGGCTCACCTACTTTAGAGACTAGGTGCCATCACGACTCCTTCGGAGGGATTTTGGGTCGTGACAGGTTTTGTTGTTATTAGCGTTGTTGTTGTGGTTGTTATTAGCGTTGTTGGTTAATTGTTGTTGTTGTTAGATAGTTGTTGTTGTTGTTGTTAGTTAATTGTTGTTGTTGTTAGTTAGTTAATTGTTATCGTTGTTGATTAATTATGGTTGAATGGCAGCAATGTAATGCTGCTATTATAGGATGGATATTGGTTGTAATTGGTAGGTGGTGTAGCTTAAAAGCAGGCATTTCCTGCCCAATTTTTACCTAGAAAACTGACCGAAATCGATCGAAAATATCAGTTTTTTCAAAATTTCCGACCGAATTTGGTCGGTATTTGAAAATTAAAATAAAAAATATTTAATTAATACCGACCGATTTCGGTCGGTAAATGAAGTTTGCAGTTAGTCAACGCTTTGAATAAACCGACCGATTCGGTCAGAAAATTTCGACCGATTTCGATCGCAACAAGTTAGCGACCAATTTTTCCGACTAATTAAAAGCAGTCGAAAATCGATCGCTTTTTTAAAATTTTCAATCGATTTCGATCGGTTTTTTTGGACGAATTTAAGCAGTTCTTTAGTAGTGTATATAAGTTTGTTTTATCTATTCTTTTTTTTAACGCTAAATAAAAAAATATTACAAATTATAATTAGGGTTTCATTAAAAAGTTTTCCAAATCACACAGTTCATCCTATATGAACATACAAGTTTTTCAACGAAATAAAAAGAGCCAATGGGTCATAAAAAAAATTTCCACCAAAAAAGAAAAAGAAAAGAAAGATCCAGAAACTGAAGACAGAATATCAAAAGTCAAAAAGAGAAAAACTATATTACAATAAGTGATCATAAACGAGACAAATACACACCACATCCCCCTCAAGATATAAAAAAGAAAAAGAGAAGAAAAGGAAGCTAGAGGTGCATATGCATTGTGTGGGAAAGGAAGCAACGACGATAGTTGATAGTATAAACAAAAGAGTTCCATATTATATTTATTTATTATACTCCTTGCATAATCTGGTTGGATAAAAGAAAACAAAATAAAAGCACACAGCTATCCCCACCCGCCACTAACTTCAAAATGACGCTTTCACTTTTTCGTATATACCTGCCCGTTTATTTTTATTTGTCCATTTTTTGTTTTACGCGCCTCTTGAGAAATACTTTTTCAGTTCACTTTTATTTGACTATTTTTCTAAAAAATTAGATTTTTATTTTTACTTGTCTCTTTACGCATATCAATAGAAGGCAAATTTTTTTCCTGTTATACCCACAGTATTTATTACTCATTTCAAATTATTTTCTCAAATCCAATAAAATATACATCAATTAATATGAGTGTCATGGTGAATTATGCACTTCATTTATTATTTCTTAAGGGGCGTGAAAAGTCAAAACGTGCCAAGTAAAAGTGAACGGAGAGAATAATAATTGAAGTATGTATTTTACCATATAACCCCTATTAATGATAGCATTTCAAAAAGTTTTGAGAAATAATTTGCAGAATGAGTAAATATTAATAAGGATAAAATAAGAAAAGAAAAAAAGAATATTTTTCTCTTGATCTGCTAAAATGGATAAATAAAAGTGAAAATATATTTTTAATATAGTGGACAAGTAAAAGTAAATGGAAGGAATATATTTTTTACACGCATTTCTATCACAAATCTTACTCGGTATGATCCAAATGATTGAAAAAGTTTTTTCGACTTCACTCTCTAAATTTCGCTGAATTCACTCTACGAAGTGTGAACCAAAATTAATTTCTCAAACACGCACCAAAAAAGGGAAAAAGAAAGCGAACGGACAATATCTGATCCTCACATATATAGTTGGCGAATTTTTTTGGAAATATTTGCTTATTTGAAAATGTTCGGAGAGCTTAAATTGGATAGTGTCTTGACGAAATTTTGAATTATAAAGATTTATAATAATGTCTATTAAGGAGTAGAAATAAAAGTTTAAATAATTATAAAGGAAAATAATATTTATTCATAAACAAGAAGAATTTCGATCCCTCTTTTCTGAAAATATTTTTCGTGATGCTAAAGAGGGATGGAGCTATCCGGAAAGTTAATTAACATCCCTTTGCTTGAACTCTTTTTAAATATGCATATATATTGTACGTTGAACCTGCTTAATTACCTTATGTAGTTAAATTTTAATATTTTAAAATTTCTTTAGTGAAAATTATCGCTTCGTCATTAATATCAAACACATAGCACTTTACATGTATATTAATGTTTATGTGTGCAACAATGTACGCACTCTAAATTGGAGAGTAATCCCATTTGCTTGATTGAGTAATCTACTTTTTAACGTTGAGCCCATATTTAATTCGAGCTTACTATTTAGGAATCATCTAATCCCTATTCTTTAAAATATTAGTATTTCATATCGTCATATTTAATAAGTGTCTAAAATAGTTCCTTCTAGATAATTGGAAATCATAAGATCATAATGGATGCACATTTGCATCCTGGCCCAAGCTATTTACGAGTACTTCTTAATTTAATCATGCTTAAGATTTCTGCTACCTAAAAGTTCTATGCTTTATTAAAGTATAGTTGCTTTTCTCCAGTCATTAAATAATTATTTAGAATTAAAACTTTTCGTTTCTTTATAATTTTATCATTCCACTTCTAACGTAATTTACTAGTAATATATTAATAATCTTTGCTAAAGAGAAGTCATTAAGAACTGTGGCCGGTGGATCTGTATTAAATATTTGGTTTTTCATATATTATATGTGTGTATGTGTGTTTTGCCTGCCTTCTTAGAAACACGCTAACAAGTTCGTCTGTCAAAATAGTCAGACTTAGAGCCCGTTTGGACAAAAAAATTTCCCCCTTTTCTCAAAAAAATTTCCCTTTTTTTTCGAAATCATAAATTTTCAATTTTATGCATTTTGAAAATTTTCGAAAATTTGAAAAACTCCAAAAAGCTATTTTTCAAAATTTTCCTCAAATCACTCGCAAAACTTCAAAACAACCCAAAATTATATTCATGTCCAAACACAACTCTAAATTTCAAATGCGATTTTCACTTGAAAATTTTTTTCACCTTTTTTTTTGAAATTTTACAATTCTTATGTCCAAATGCCCACTTAATTTCACTTTACGCATATCAAGAGAAGACGAACTTTTTTCCTGTTATACCCTCATTATTTATTACTCATTTCAAATCATTTTCTCAAATTCAATAAAATATGCATCAATTAATATGGGTATCATGGTAAATTATGCACTTCATTTATTATTTTTTAAGGAGCGTGTAAAGTCAAAACGTGCAAAATAAAAGTAAACGGAGGGAGTAATTTAAAGTTCGAATTTCCCCCCACTATTTTATTATAATAACAACTTTTCTTAATTAAGCTTGATTAGCGGTCAAAAGACTCAAAACCGAGTAACTGAATATACCAGGTGCGCACCGTTCCTATATATACCTCATCCTCATCAGTGCCAATTGCTCAACTCCAACAATATACTAATAAAAAACACCAACCAAAAGCAGATAACAGAAAAAACCTCTGTTTTTCTTCTGCTTTTTTCAGAAAAAAAAACTGTTGAAATGGGTATTTGTACATCAGCACCATTGATGACAAAATACAGTGGAAGCATGAATTTGCCTATTACAAAAGTAGCCATGTTGATTCAAATGAATGGCCAACTTCAAGAATTCCAACAGCCCATAACCGCCGGCGAGATCCTTGGCCAAAATCCTGATTTCTTCATTTGTAGCTCAGAGGCCATGAATGTTAATTCATTAGTTCCACAATTGGCCAAAGATGAAATTTTGCAACTTGGTCAGCTTTATTTTCTTTTGCCAATTTCGAAATTACACACACCACTTTCTCTTCAAGATATGTGTACACTTGCTGTAAAAGCAAGCACCGCGCTAAATGACTATTGTCATCCGTCTATTACAGTGGCAGAGTCAAGAATTTCAACGAGAAGATTCAAGAAAATGCATGATTGTCACGTTAAGGATTTGAACATGAGACCTAAAGCAGTTTTTGAATTGCCTTTGCCACTACAGTACTAGAAGTTTTTCTTGTAAGGAAATTCAACTATTTATAACTACAAAAAGTTGTTTTAAATGTATTTGTACTGTGTAATTTTCGACAAAGGAGATTATACTGAACTCCTTCATATCATGAAGCTCCGCCAGCCAGGGGCGGATTTATAGTCCAATATATGGGGTACGTGAACTCATGGTCTCTCCGTCAAACTAGGTGTTTTATGTACATATTTTTAAAATTGATCTAATATTATCTGCTAGCATTCATGCTCCAAAGAAGCTAAATGGTGCACTTGGTTGAATGTAGAGTTACATACATAGAGAAGCAAGGATCAATACCCACTTGATACTTATTTTTCTGTCTATCTCTAATGGTGCACCCATATTATAAAAATCCTAAATCCGCCCCTGCCGCCAGCAACACCATAAGTAGTTGTCGTGCTTTGCTGGATTCTTTTAGCTGCAGTCTTCAATGGCTACAGTAGTGGAATGAAGACAATACATTATCAAGTTGGTCATGTCCTACCAGAAGATTTCCTGTCGAGACAGAAAATGGAGTAAAGAAGTTGGAAAATTAAAGTAACTAGTGAAATTGAGAATTTCATGTAAAATGTAAATTGAGGAAATGAAATCTTTATTTGATAATTTTTGGATTTTGGATTTTGGATTTTGCAATTTGCGGCTTAAATAATGGAGTACTAACTAGCATGTAGATCTTTATAATTTGAAATTGAATGGACGCTTGGGATTCTCTTTAGCAATTCTATTTAATGTTCTATCTTTATTACTCCACTCTTTCTATTTTACGTGGCACATTATTATTTGGAAAGCCAAATAGTTTTTCTATTAACCACATCTTTTAATATCTCGTTTTAAATATTTTGAACTACAAAAAGTTGTAATTTCATATTAATTCTTAAATAATATTTAAAAATGTAAATTTTATTTTTTAGAAGATTAAGAAATAGCTATTAATCTGAATTGAGAACAAATATTAAAATATTTGTCTCTTGTACTTCATTAATAGTCTTCGTACTTTTATATATTTATGTGTATGTAGTAACAGATAATGCATGGTGATTTTGGATTTAATACAATTGCAGCGGAAAATCCCAGATATTAAAAGAAAACGAAGTCTGCTTTAAGGCGGAAATTTTCGTTTCTCCAAATCTTAGAGGTAATTTGGCTTGCGAACAAGTTAAATGGAGATTATAATACGAAAATTAAATAATACCGAAAAAAATTGGAAATGGAAGTTTAATTGTTGTTTGTGTTCATATGGCAACCTAGGTTGTTAAACTTTCACAAGTGAAAGCGAGTATAGGGCCATTTCCAATTTGTAAATGACATTTTCAGATGTCCAATTATTACTACTATTGTATAATACGATGATTTTAATGCAAGACTTTAACGTCAATTCATTTATATGAAATCGATTTGTTTGAATTGTTGAGTTGTAGTAAGCTAATGACTCAGACGGGAACTTTAATCTTTTTGACCAGGAATATTTTCAGTAGTTTATAATTTTAATTTACGGGTCTTCTTCAATTTCTCTATTTAAATTGTCACGATCATTGAGGGTCTCACTGCCTCGTGTAGGCCATTGAACTCGAATGGGAATTGAACCTAGTCTTTTTTGGTAGCACATTAATATCACTGTTGAATATAATTCTGCATTTAGAAAATAAAACTGTGTTTTTTTAACCACTCTAAAAAATAATGACGGAAAAATGTATAATTTTTGCATATGTGTTATGCATATAATACACATATTTTAGTATATTTTTTGGCTTGTGAATGCAATTAGTTCGGCAGAGCAACCAATTTTGTATTTTGCTCTTTAGAAAATGACTACCTGGAATTTCAACAGAGCTTGTTTAGTAGCACAATACAAGTGTTGGAGAAAGAATATACCAAATTTAGCAATGAAATAAAAAAAGAAAAATTTAAAGATTACTTTGTAAGAACCGGAAATATTACTATTGGACTGACTGCAAGTAAAGAAAACCAGAACTATATAGTTCAAGTATTGATATAATATAATATAATATAATATAATATTGCCAATTGCCAACAAGAAGGGCCCAACAAATGCAACTGGGAAGAAAATTATGATATCTTGATTTTGTAGAGTAACAACAACAACAATAACAAACCAAATATAATCCAACAAGCGAGTCTGGGGAGAGTAATATGTATGCAGACGTTACGCCTACCTTCAAGAAGGCAGAGAGGCTGTTTCCGAAAAACCCTCGGATTAGGAAAGATAAAAAGAAGGGCATCAACAATCACACCAATTCTAAAACCGAAGAAAAAAATACAAAGATACAAAACTAAAACTGATTTTGTAGAGTAAAACGGAGAGAATTGGAATGAAACTAATAAATCAACCACTCTAATTCCAACTCATTATTTGGGTAGATATCATGTGCTTTGTCTGTAGGAAGTTGCTGTGTTTCTTAAAACTCAATTAATTTCAGGTGGCCAAAACATGAATGTGCTAGAATTCTGCCCCTTCATTTAATTATTAAACATCAACTTGTTTATTAAATGACCATTTTGGATAATAAATAGAACTCTAGCCAAGCAATCCAAGCGTGCGACATTATAGTAATGACCTAAGTTGGCAAATCTACGACAGATCTCTCAACAAACACACAAAACCTTAGCTCACAGCTTGCCATTTATTTTTGCTAAAATTAAAGATCACCAATTATCTTAAATATTTGCAAGATAACATCGTTCGCGAGTAGGAGTGATTTTAAAAGAATAAATAATTTGTCTATACATACAAATAATTTCCATTTTAGAAAAGTCCTAAAGGAAATTAAATACTATGGGATAAGTGTTCTACTGGCTAGTATATACATTATTTAATATCTATGTTCAAGCATTTGGGAAGCAACTCTCCAGTTAGTCTTATTTCGTTAATCGTACAATCAAACAACAATTATGCCTCAATTCAAAATAAGTTAGGGTCGACTATATGAATATCGTGATCTTTTTCTACTATTTTTGGGATTTTGGACTAGATAGCAGCAACAAGTTGATGTTTAGGCCTTGCCCCTACATTCTTCGTGTCAACGCACATGGAATTTTGTGCAAGCAATGTCAGTTTATTACTCCCTTCGATTCAAAATAAGTGATTTTTTTGGATGTTTTCACACAAATTAAGAAATCCACCTTTTAGCATTAATTAGCAATGAAATTGACCATATTAACCTTTACTATCTCACATAAACACTCCTAACACATATTCCAACACCATTTACTTCAAGGACAATATAGAAAAAAAATAATTAATTCATTCTTGAAATCTGGAAAAATCACTTATTTTGGACCACAAGAAAAAGGCCAAAAAATCACTTATTTTGGACCGGAGAGAGTATCATAACTTAACTCGTATGTGCGTTTGAGCTTTGCACGGTATTGGTTCTAAATTTATGTGTGAAAACAATCAAAAAATCAATTAAAGTGGACCGGAGGGAGTAATGTTTTACATTTCCTCCCAAATTAATGTATACCTTGCATTACTTTTTCATTGAGAATATGAATAGCGAGAAGCTGAAAACTAGCAAGTAGGCAAAATGTTACCTAATCACATACTAATAATGGTAATCCAACAATATGCAAACAAATTTTTGGGGCTACACTAAAAATTGTATAGGTGTCCAACGGACATTTATAACCACATATGGATGACCTATTTTCTTCCATTTTGATCCAGATGAGCGTCATGGTTCTTGATTAGGAGCTGTGGCCTGTGGTGGGAATTCTTCAGCATATCTACATACATAAAGAAAAGAGGAAGTTACAGGGTACAATGAGTGTGAGATTTTATTTTCAGATTGAACTTTCTCTAGCTAAGACAAATTACATTGTCAGGCCACAGACTTTCAGCAGAGTTCAAATAAAGTCAAAAAAACAGTGGGATTTACACAAACGCTGAAAATGACTAACATTTTCATCCACAACCATAATTTACATCTGGAGTTGCCACAACTGATTCAAATGGGATCTCAATTCTCTCTTTCACGACGCACCGAGTTTCACCATTTTCAACCACTGGGACTTTTCCTGGAGGGCATTCAACAACCATTGTCGCCTCCCTGTTTGCAAGCTGTTGAAACAAGTTAGAGACCTTGAGCTGATTATCCCGTTTCTTTAGCTGAGGCTCGAATCCGGCCAACGTCAAGACAGAGATTACGCCAACAACTGTAAGTGCTGTTTTGGCTGCAGCACTGATGAATAACTTAACCATTTGTAATGGGCTTTTAGACTCCGACCTATCACGGTTAGCTTCATCGAGATCTTTCCTGGAGTCGTGGTTGTGGTTACCAGTTATCCCATTTTGAGTGAACTTCCGTGCAGATGGCAAGTGTGCGCCATAACCCTTGTCTGACACCATGGAACGAGAAGGTCTGCTTGGGTATGGGGGAAGTAGAAGATCGTTGTTGTCTTCTACTGTTTCAGAAACAAAAGCAATTGCCTCGTGTATGACTTGGAAGTCCTTGCCTTTGTACCCTTTCAGTGTCTGGAGCAACTTTTCTTGGCTATAACCAATCTCAGACAGAGCTGCTTCTTTCTCATACCATTGTTGCTCTTGTAGTGCCTGAACATTTTAATTTGAAGGCAATAAGGTGGAGGACATAACTCAATTACTCAAATGCACAAACATAGAAACAAGAGGAATCTTATAAAAGCCATGTTGTATAATTAATGTATAAACAATAATAATATAATCAGCCAGGTGCTACAAAGACGAGATTCTTGGCATCTCACCCCGCAGGGACGGGAACAACCTTTGGGCTTTAGAGTTACCAGTCTTTTCATCGGAATTTCGACTGACAAAATGCTGGACCAATCTATCCATTAACCCAAGATTAAATCCTTCATCCAACATTGTTAATAAGTCAATCTACTTACATTAAGCGAGTGACGTTAAGCCTTCACTAAGGGCAAATGAATATTGTTAACAGGAGAATAAGTCTCCCCTAAAATTGACGGATCAGATTTCCTTGTAATTACAAAGGGCACCTTCTGACTTCTCATGAAATAAAAATATCAATACCAGTGCACCAATAGACCCATATAGCCTTTATAATAATGACAAAGAATTTGTGACAGGCCAACTCACTAGTGATATTGTCCGCTTTGGGCTTAGGCCCGCACGGCTTTAAAACGCGTTACTAGGCTCTAAGGCTTGTTTACTTATATACCCAACAGCTCTCCCGTGTTTTGTCGGTGTGGGATTCGCCTAGGGTGTCACATACACCCCCCTTAGGGACTCAGCGTTCTCGCTGAAGTTTGCCCCCACCGTCGTTAAAGGTTGCACGCGGAGTCGCTGATACCATATGTAACAGCACAGCCCACTCGTGATATTGTCCGCTTAGGGCCTAGGCCCATACGACTTTAAAACGCGTCACTAGGGTCTAAGGTATGTTTACTTATATACCCAGCATCTCTCCCGTGTTTTGTCAGTGTGAGATTCGCCTAGAGTGTCACAAAATTAATGCTAGCCTCCTCACAGAAGATTAATACTTATTTTAGTGGTAGTTCTAAAGCTTATAAATGGCATTACAATCATCAGACATTGATCGACCATCGTAATGTTTTATCAAAAGATTAATTCTGCATCTAGAAATGGTACTGGACAAGGTGCACTGCAGAACAATACAATCAAGCACATGCTACAGCCCCAAGCCCAACATGCCACAACAAGAGATAATTTAAGAATAACAATCTGAAATTCACATGAAGATTTTTCCAAGGAATTTCAAACTCTTTGATGAAAGCCAGTGATGACACATTCAAACCATGGTGCTCTTATTCTGGAAGCAAAATGTAATTCCCCTTACAACATGGTGATATCACTTTTCGGTTGACCATACATAGGGAACTTGCTTGCACATTAGATAGGATCATACGGTCACTTGAAACACACTTGCCTCCATGACAGAATGACTAGGAATTCCTGTCTAAATGAGCAATGTTTTGCAGACACATTACACTCAGAAGTTACTTTACTATTATTTGATAGTAATTTTAAGCAATTTAAAAATAACGTGAAAAGAACAAATTTATAATGAGAAATATCAGAAGTTAGACTAAAAAGAAAGAAATACCCAGTTTATTTAATAGATATCATCGCCGGAACCCTTGTTAAGCAGTTGCGGATTTAAACTTCCCAAAACACCTTATCGGAAAGAAAAAAAAAAAGAATATCAACTCTACGTCAAAACAACAGATGGATTGTGGGGTTTTGCAAACTAAGATTTGCATTTCTCATGTAGACTAGAGTGGTCAGACTGTTTTATCGCAAATGTCACCTGAAATGAGGTATCTGCTTTACCTACATTAAGACTGCTAGGAACCAGCATTCATAATGCTTGTGGAATCACTTTCAAAAGTCAATAATATTAGGGAAAGGTTGATCAACTTACATTTTAAGGGGTTGGTGAGTGCATAAGATTTGTTTTTCAATATCTTATTTCTACATCTCAATATCTTTAGTTTCAAATAGAGATGAGAAGATCATAATCTCTCTCTATAAGGAAGATCTTCAAAAAGTATTTCCACAACAAGCATGGGTTTAGGGAATTGACATTCCATTCACTATTCACTGCGTTCACTTTGCTTGAGGACGCAAGGGTTCAATTCCCATCTACAGCTACCATCCCCTTCCCATTCCCCTATATTCTATAGGCGCATCTGTCTCTTGAATACATAAGTAGGAGAAAATTAAAAAAATTCCCCTCAAATGTGAATGGGGTTGCATTCAAGAGAGCTGAGAATCCTATCTGTATTATCCGGATCTTGAGCTCTGGTAGTTTTACAACATCGTACAGTCATAGACTTTATCATATCAACATTAGGCAGCAAAGCAAACAACTTTACTCTCGTTTACCTCATCTAAACTTTAAACCCGATATGTCCGCTTATCTCACCGACCACATACTACTGTATCCATTTAAGTCTACCATTATGCCTTAGTCCACATAACAAAAACAAATCTCCAAACTCTAAAAATGCAAATAATAGTAACATGCAACAGTTTAGCAAGCAGATATATAACGGAGTATCAATCCTGCCTATCAAAAAAATTGTCAATTCTAAAATGCCATCCATTTGTTGGAACAAAAGAACTAAAATGCATGCTAATGTACCAAGACAGAGAAAACACTTTTTATCCATTTCTGTCTAGAAGGCCTCATATCCACTCCGTCGAACAAATCTAAACTGTGTTTAATCCATCTAATGCACCACTACGTATCTACTTAATCTCACAAACGCAAACTTCTACCAAACTTCAACATTAGGCTAACCATCAGATATGCAACCCAACTTCAGCTCCAAAAACTTTAAGCAAAATCCTGCTTCCAAATGCATCATCAAGAGGACGAATGAAGTATATTTCAAGACCAAAAATAAAATTAAAAAAGGACCTCAACAAGAGAAATACGTAAACACACGGAGGAAAATTTCCTAAAGTAAACATACTCATAGCAGTACAGATAAACCAGACTAAGAAATCCCTAAGGGAGTTAGAAAATGGAGAGCAAATCAAATGAAACTTCTATTAAGGTGGAACCCTAATTTGGGCGCCGCTTTGCTTATTAACTCAAGAAAAGGGACAATTTTGCAAAATTCCGAGTAGCATGAAGACATACTACGCCTCAATCTCAAACTAATTGGAGTCTGACTATATGAATCCCCTAAATATATTAAGCTCCATTTAGGCCCCATTATATACACATTTAGAAGCTGAAAAATAAAATAAAAAAGAAAAAGATGAAGAAGAAGAGACCTGCAAAGAAGACACCTGGGCTTCAAGTGATTCAAGAGCATCCTTAATCTTCAACAAACAATCCACTGCTTCATCGTCCTCTTCAGCCTCAGGGTTTGTTCCATTTGCAGATTCCACTTCTTCTTCATCTAATTTCTTGGATGCTTTGTGAATGCAGTTTGTAATCTCTACTCTCAGCTCAGAGATTCTAGCCAGTACTAACCCTATTCTGTCTTCATCCATACTAACCTAAAGATTTCAACTATGGCTTCTGAAAAATGAAAATCTTGATGAATTTTTGCAAAAAGGGGTTTCTGTAATAGGGACAAACAAGTGCCAAGAAAGTGCCAAAATGTGAAATACAAGTGATTGTGGTGCTTTCTTGAAGCCTAAAGAGATGACATTAGGAACTTTTTTCCTGCTGGACTCTATAAACCTCGAAACCTCCTCCTAACAAAGTAAAACAAAAACAAATTATGCATTTGTCTGTTTTGTCCTTTACCTTATATTGAAAAATCTCCCATAAATATTTGATTTTGGGAAATTAATTTTGTGGTCAGGATTACTCTCCTCGTTGTTATTTATTTTTCATTTGTCTTTCTTTGAATTTAAATGAAGAAAGGAGACCTTGGCGCAATTGATAAAGTCGTTGTCACGTGACGTCACATGTTCAAGCGGCGTAAATAAACCATTACAATTGGTGTTGATCAAGCTTTGTGCCGTCGATCTCTAGAATATTTCGGCGGTGATAAGTACGATGAAAGAGGAGATGGTTAGGTTGAGTTTATGTTTTGTCTGAATGGTTACAAGACATGTTATATTTGTATAAGAGATGGGTGACCCGGTTTCATATGGGTTTACTTTGCATTGGGCCTGAATGATGACATTAGCTTTGGGCCTTGGCTTATTTCAGCTGTGACTCAATGTTTTGGCCTATATGCATTCCAGATCATGGTCAAGAGATTAACTATTGTGGTTATCATTTTGTAGATAATTTTATCCTTCCTTGTATTTATCTGATAGTGGTCAGACATTAGGAAATAGGATACTACCACTTGACAATAATTAGTTATAGCCAGATTCCTTTCTTGTTATATTTATACGTGCACCCTGTACAATGTATTTTCTCTCTGCTTCTCATCCTGCATGACAAGTGAGTAAGCCTAACCAATAGAGGGTAAAGGGGAAGACAACAGTATGTTGCTTCTGACTCCAATGAAAGTCTCATTTAGACCTGTTGAATGATAGAGGATTTCCAGGAAGATATTCTCCATATCAAGATTTGATCCTCTAAGATTTTAGAGATAATTGTTGTAATCTAGAATATCAAATTCTGATTCTTTTTTTATTTTATTCTGTATAATCCCAGATTTTATGGGATTTAGATGATTCTGTTTTTAACCTCTTCTTGTATATAAAGCCATGTATATGACATTCAAAGACATGAATGAAATTATTCAAGTTTCTTACTCTTTCCACATGGTATCAGAGCGTTAGACTTATTACTCTCGATTTTTTTTCATTCATCCATCTTTTCATCACATTTGTCCTCTTTATCCGCCCAAGGGTTGAAACCATTTGAAAACCATGTTCGAAAAGAGTACTATTGCGAATATTCCAGTCTCTGAAAATATTTCTGCCACTATATGCTTTACAGTTTCAATTGGAGATTTACAAAATATTCAAGCCTCTTATCGGTTGAATGGGAAAAATTATCTAAAATGGTCTCAGCTTGTTCGTTCCTTTCTAAAAGGTAAAGGAAAATTAGGACATCTCCTCGGTACAGGACCATCCAAAGAAGATCCCAAGTTTGATGCATGGGATGAACATGATTCAATGGTGATGTCATGGTTATGGAACTCCATGTTCCAGAAATTAGTGATACTATTATATTTCTGAATACTGTTAAGAAAATTTGGGATGCCGTGAAGGAGACATACTCTAAAGTTCATGATGCTGCCAGGATCTATGAAATAAAAACAAAATTATTTGCAACAAAACAGGGAGCTCGATCTGTCACAAAATATTCTAACCTTTTACAAGGGTTATGGCAAGAGATGGATCACTATCAATGCATTCAAATGCGTTGCACAGACGATGCTGTAATTTTGAAGATTTATTAAAAAAGAAAGAATTTATGATTTTCTTGCAGGGCTAAATGTAGAGTTTGATGTTGTACGAGTGCATATTTTAGGGAAAGAAGATCTGCCATCATTGAATGAGACAATGGCCATTATACGGACAGAGGAAGGACGGAGGAGTGTTATGCTTAAAACTCAAATAAATGAAGGATTAACTTTTATGACAAAAGGGACAAATAAAAATGAGTCTGAAGTTTCACAATTGGAGAGCACCGTCAAGCCCGCAAGTTCATTCAAACCGCTTGTCAACAGGGACAACCTTTACTACACTTACTGCAAAAAGTACCGGCACACGAGAGAGAGATGTTGGAAACTCAATGGTAAACCTCCAACCAAAAATACTTTTGACGCAAAGCAGGCACACATTGCTAGCAGCCCTCAGATTGATAAAACAAAATCCATTAGTCCCAGAATTTAACAAAGAAGATATTGAGAAATTGAAGACACTGCTGGAATTTCTGGAGGTATCATCTTCGGCAGGTAGTTGTTCAATGGTCTTTGCAGGTATTTCTTCCACTTTTTTTGCTAATGTTAGAGATAAATTTTCTCCAATGTGGGTGGTTGATTCCGGGGCAACTGATCATATGACTTGTTACTCCCATATCTTTATATCATATTCACCTTGCCCTAGCTATAAAAAAAATAACTATAGCCGATGGTTCAATTATTACTGTAGCTGGCCAAGGAGACATACAACTGAGAAAGTCTTTGATACTTAAGAATGTTCTTCATGTCCCAAAGTTATCTGCAAATCTCATTTCTGTCCACAAAGTCACCAAAGATTCCAAATGCAAAGTAACCTTTTTCTCTTCATATTGTGCATTTCAGAAACAGGACACGAAGGAGATGATTGGGCGTGCTAGTGAGAAATGTGGTCTTTGTTTTATGGATTTCCACAATGGGGGAGATGAAATTAAGAATTCCTTATCTAGTTCATTCTTTTTTGAATCTGTTATGCCAATAAAGAGAGAGTTTGGCTCTATCATCGTCGCTTAGGTCATCCTTCTTTTTATGTAATCAATCTAATGTTTTCATCTTTATTCAAAGATTTGGTTGTTGAGTCTTTTCATTGTGAAGATTGTGAAATTGCAAAACATAAACGTGTTTCATTTTCAATAAGCAACAAAAGATGTCAGACTCCATTTTCTCTTATTCATAGTAATGTTTGGGGGCCCTCTTCCATTCCTGATATTTCCGGTGCTAGATGGTTTGTGTCATTCGTTGATGATTGTACAAGAGTAACGTGGATCTATTTGTTAAAGCAAAAATCAGATGTTAGCCACGTTCTTCCTACCTTTTTAAATCTGGCTAAAACCCAATTTCATGTGATAACTAAAAGATTCCGTTCTGATAATGCCAAGGACTACTTCAATCAAAACCTCTCTATTTTCTTCAAAAAGGAGGGAATTATTCACGAATCTTCATGTATCAATACTCCTCAACAAAATGGGATAGCGGAGAGAAGAAACGGTTTGTTACTTGACATTACTAGATCACTATTGTTTCACAAAAGGGTTCCAAATCGGTATTGCGGGGAAGCTGTCCTAACTGTTGCATATCTTAGTAACAGAATACCATCAAGAATTCTGAATTTTAAGAGCCCACTTGATACTTTTAGGAGTTTCTTCCCGAATTTCGAAAATTTCAGTAAATTGATTCCTAGAATCTTTGGGAGTATTGCCTATGTTCATATTCATTCTCAGAATAGAGGCAAATTAGATCCGCGTGCTCTTAAGTGTATTTTCATTAGATATTCTCCTACTCAAAAAGGATATAAGTGTCACCAACCATCAACCAAGAAGTTTTTTGTTTCAATTGATGTCACATTTGATGAAAGTGAGTCATTTTTAAAAAATGCTTACATTCCGGGGGAGTCATTGGATGGAAAAGGATCTCTAGACTTATCACTACTTGATTTGTCTATTCCTAGCCATGAGAAATCCTTATCTGTGTCCTTGCCTGAGTCACCATCTCTTCACTCATCTGAGTCTCTAAATCCTAATGAACCTATTGAGTCTTCTAATCTTGATATAGATAAAGGAATTCAAGAAAGTAATCCACCATTGCAGGTTTATTCCAAAAGAAAGAGGCTAACTGATCAAACTACTCAACCAAAATTATCTCCTCATGTTACTGCTCCTAATACCTATTCTGAACCTGGTGAACCATCAGAAACACCAAACCAAACTGATCATGAAGAAGAACATAACCAACCAAATGACCTTGACCTTCCCATTGCACTTAGAAAAGGAGCCAGAACCTGCACACAACACCCTTTGTGCCTTTCCTTGACATATCAAAACCTATCCTCGAGCCATAAAGCTTTTTTCAGTAACCTCCACACAATTCCTATTCCAAAAAATTTGTCTGAAGCATTAGGTAACAAAGAGTGGGAAAAAGCTATGAAGGTGAAAATGGAAGCATTGCAGAAGAATAAAGCTTGGGAAATGGTGGAATTCCCAAAATGGAAAAAGCCGGTAGAGTGTAGATAGGTGCTTACCGTGAAAAACTTAGATGGGTATATAGAAAGATTTAAACCACGTTTGGTAGCAAAGGGTTACACACAGACCTATAGAATTGATTATTTGGAGACTTTTGCCCCAGTGGCAAAAATGAACACAGTGAGGATCTTATTGTCATTGGCTACGATTTTTAATTGGAACCTACATCAATTTGATGTTAAAAATGCTTTTCTACATGGAGATTTATATGAGGAGATCTATATGGAGGTACCATATGGTTTTGAAAGCAAGAAGGGAATGATATGTAGACTGAAGAAGGCACTCTACGAACTAAAGCAATCACCCCGTGCATGGTTTGGAAGATTTACAAAGGTTATGATCAAGCTAGGCTATCGGCAGAGTCCAGGAGACCACACCTTGTTCATAAGGCACTCAAAAACAAGAAAGGTAACTACTCTACTAGTCTATGTAGATGATATCATAGTAACAGGGATGATTCAGAGGAGATACACAATTTGAAGAATTGCTTACTGATAAGTTGGGATTTTACCATGATTATACCCCTTACTTGCTATTGCTTTTGTTACAAATTGCCACAAAATAGTCCCAAAGGCTTACAAGTTGCGCTTGATTGCAGGTTTGAGCGAAAAGATGACAAATGTCAAAGATCGGCTCAAAACGGAGTGAAACCTGCCAAGTGTCAAGAACAAGTGAAGTGAGGAACAGGAAGACCTAGCGCGGACTGCACTGATATGCCACGCGGCCGCGCTAGGAGATTCAGAGAGGGGTAAATTGAGGTGCAAGCCACGCGGCCACGCCCCATTTCTGCGCGGTCCGTGCAAAGGGAAGTTCAGAGAACCACCAGTGCAGGCTTAAGCCCCACGCGGCCGCGTTACATATTAGTGCGGTCCGCGTGAAGGAGATTCAGAGGCATGGAGATTTGGCCAAGTCAAGCTATCCGCGCACCATTTTTGTGCGGTCCGCGCCAACCCTCCGTCGCGGCCGCACTACATTTCTGCACGGTCCGCGGCCCCCAACTTCAGAGATGAGATTTGAGAGTTGAAAGAGCCCACGCGGCCGCGCTACCTTTTTGCGCGGTCCGCGCTGACCCCGCAGGGGTATTTTTATCCAAAATTTCCAGCTCGGTATAAATAGATCTTTTTACCATTTTTAGGTCAAGTTTTAGATTCTGAACAAGAGCTGCGCTCGTGAGAAGTACTTTGTAGCCTATTTTGGCTATTTTCCTCTTCAATATCATAATTTCTAATTAGTAATCAATCATTATGTTATTTCCATCATCTATTTCTATTGTTTCTTCTTTAATTATGTCTAGCTAAACCCATTAGCTAGGGTTGTGGCTCAACCCTAGTGTGGGTAGTTAATGGGTGTTGCATTCTAGGGTGAGATTGAGATTGGGTATTTGTTATTTGTGTTAATTTTGTGTTTTAATCTAGAATTTGTGGTTGCAAACATGAATTCAAGCTTAGTGGGTCTAACTCTTCTTGAGAAAGAGAGTTATTTGACCCTAAAAGTTGACCTAACAAGGAATTGGGATGGACCCATGAGAATGGTAGTCCCAATTAACGGGTTAAACCTCGAAAGAGTAACTACCCTACTTGAGCCCTAGTTGCTCGGTCTAATTGGCCTACCTAATTGGTCTCGAGAGAGTCAATTGGGCAAAATCGTTCTCTCTACCGAGAGGTGTGAGAATGAGTGCAATTGTGCAACGGTTATAGCAATAAACCCATATTTATCAATCTCCCCTTAGTAGCTTCTACCCGTTAGCTAGCCACCTAGGTAGTGTCACGACCCTAGTGCCTTTTTCCTATATTAAGCACAACTTAGCAATATTTCCTTAGCATAATTTAGCTTTAATCCTTAGATTACAATAGTAGTTTTAAATATAAAAACCCCCAAAAATGTTAGGAGTGCAATTAGAAGTACAAACGCAATTCTAAGCTAAGCAGGCAATACAACTCCATTCCAAGCTCCCTGTGGAAATTCGACCCCGATCCACTATTCGGGTATTAGTTATTGCTACCCACTCTTCCTACCATTGTGTAGTGTTGAGACGGCCGCGATCAACTTTTTGGCGCCGTTGCCGGGGAGCTTACGGTGTTGACTATCTGTGTAGCTAGTTTTGTGTTTTGCTTCTCTTTCCTTCTTGTTTACTAATTCTGTTTGTGTCGATCAATCAGGTACTATGGCTCTCAATGCAAACGACCCTCTTGGAAACGTGAATGCGGGGGAGGAGGTAGATGATCTTGAGCCCGAAGAGGTTATACCACCTCAAGTTCCACGTAGAGGCCGTCCGGCCAACACAAATGACAACAATCCTATTCCAGACCCTCCTCTGCCACCGCCAAAAGCAGTCCCAAGAGTTCTTCCAAATCAAGGGTACGCGAGTGCCATTGTTCCTCCCCGAATCCGGGCGGGGAACTTTCAAATCACTAATGTCATGTTGACCTTGCTCGAGCAAAGAGGGTATTTTACGGGCGCCTCCGACCAAAATGCATACAAGCACTTGAAGGGGTTCGTAGATACTTGCTGGGGCAGCAAACAAACAAACGTGTCAGAGGATGCGTTGAGATTGAGGCTTTTCCCGTTTTCTCTTCGGGGTAAAGCGTTGGACTGGTTAGAAAGGCTTCCAAATCATTCTATTCACACATGGGATGAATTGGCGGACAAATTCATTGCCAAGTTCTTTTCTCCAAGTCATATGGCAGCTCTTCGGGATGAAATTCTAGCTTTCAAGCAAATGCCAACGGAACCATTGCACGAGATCTGGGAACGATATAGAACAATGGTGAAGGAGTGCCCTAACAACGACATGACTGAGGCGATGATCCAGCAGACTTTCTATAGGGGCATCAACACCACGAATCAGTGCATTGTGAACCAATTAGCCGGTGGGAACTTTATGAAACTTTCTTACCAAGAGGCATGTGACGTACTTGATGAAATGGCCGACACCTCTTCGGCATGGCAAAGTCGAGCGAATGTACCCCAAGGTGACCCCACGGTCATCCATTTGCACAAGGAGTTGAATGACCATGGCCAAGCTATTGCCGAACTTACAACAACAATGAATCAGTTGGCGAAGGCGCAATTGCAACAAGTACAAAATCCGCGCCAAGTCAATGCAATGGAGAATGTTTCTATGCTAACGAGGAGGCAAAGAGGGCAACAACAACCTCAAGGTAATGGTGAGCAGTTTGAAAACAACAATGATGGTGGTGGTTATTCGAACGAGTGTTATGATGATCAAAGTGAGGAATGCCAATATGTCAATAACTACCAAGGAAATAGAGGAAATCAAGGGAATCAACAATGGCGCCCCCAAGGAAATTGAGGCAATCAACAAGGTGGCGACAATTGGAATAACAATAATCAACAACAAGGTGGTAACAATTGGAACAATAACATTCAGAACAACAATTAGGGTAATCAAGGTAATAAGGCAATTGGAACGGGAACAACAACAATAGCAATCAAGGAGGGTGGAATAATGGTGGTAGGGGGCAAGGCTTTCAAAGGCCCCCCATGTTCCAACAACCAAACAATCCACCCCCTTTCAGTCACAAGGGCCTAGTTCTTCCGGAAGTGATATGGGACGGATAGAGATGATGTTCGAGCAGATGATGAAAAAGAACCAAGATTCTGACGCACAATTGGCTTCACATAACACATCTATCCGAAACCTAGAGGTGCAAATAGGACAAATTTATCAAGCTTTAAATACCCGACCTAAAGGTGCGCTACCAAGTGACACGGTAGTGAACCCGAAGGGGGGTAACAATCATGTGATGGCGGTTACAACTAGGAGTGGAAAAGGCGGTGATGTGCATGCCTCGGATGAGAATCAGGTTGTGAATGATGAAGTTGAGTTGCATGATGATGATGTACCTTTGAATGTTGACAATGTGGTTGAACCAATAGTGACAAATGATGTGCGGATTGATATTGATGATGAGGCCGGGGTAGAGACTCAAGATACCGTGAACCCGTCTAGGGAACACATTATTGATATACCCGAGCCGGCGGTGCCCAAGGCCAAGGCACCCTTGCCTAGACCACCTCCACCATATCCTCAGCGGTTAGCAAAGCAAAAGAATGACAATCAGTTCAAGAAATTCATAGACATGATGAAGAGCCTCACAATCAATGTTCCTTTAGTGGAGGCACTTGAACAAATGCCTGGGTACGCAAAATTTATGAAGGATTTAGTCACCAAGAAGCGTTCTATGGAGTGTGAAACAATAAAGATGACGCACCAAGTTAGTGCGATTGTGCATTCTATGGCCCCGAAACTAGAAGACCCTGGAGCTTTTACTATTCCTTGCACTATCGGGAGTGCGGAGTTTGCTAAGGCCCTATGTGACTTGGGGGCTAGCATTAATTTGATGCCGTACTCAGTTTTCAAGACTTTGGGAATTGGGCAACCTAGGCCAACCTCAATGAGACTTCAAATGGCGGACCAGTCGATGAAGAGGCCTTTAGGTATAATTGACGATGTGCTTGTCCGGGTGGACAAATTCATATTGCCGGCCGACTTTGTCATATTGGACTACGAAGTGGATTTTGAGGTACCAATCATTCTTGGAAGACCTTTCTTAGCTACGGGGAAGGCATTGGTTGATGTGGAAGCAGGGGAGTTAACATTCTGTGTGGGTGATGAGAAGGTGGTATTTCATGTGTGCAAATCAATGCGACAACCCAATAGCACGGAGGTGTGTTCATTTGTGGACATTGTCACAGCGGTGATTGTGGATGACACAAGTGCCTTGATTAATGTTGAAGATCCTCTTGAAGTCGTGCTTCTTAACATGGATGTCAATGATGATGCCGGTAGAGTGGAGTGCGTGAATGCATTGCATGGTATGGGTTCATATTCTTATGAGCCTAGGAAGCTATCTTTGGATCTTGAGAATCGCAAAACTCCGCCAACCAAACCATCAATTGAGGAGCCACCGGTGTTGGAGATGAAGCCACTCCCTCCACACCTCAGGTATGAGTTTTTGGGTTCAAATTCTACTTTACCTGTTATTCTTTCTTCGTGCCTAACTAACATGCAGGTTGACGCCACTTTGGCGGTTCTTCAAAAGCACAAAAAGGCGATTGGATGGACATTGGCCGACATTCGGGGGATAAGCCCCGCATTTTGCATGCACAAGATCATTTTGGAGGAGGATGCAAGGCCCTCTCTTGAACATCAAAGAAGATTAAATGAAGCGATGCAAGAAGTGGTAAAGAAGGAGGTTATCAAGTGGTTAGACGCTGGTGTGGTTTACCCGATCTCGAATAGTTCATGGACCTCTCCGGTCCAATGTGTGCCAAAGAAGGGTGGAATGACGGTAGTGACCAATGCCAACAATGAGTTGATTCCTACTCGGACAGTTACGGGTTGGAGAGTGTGTATGGACTATAGAAAGTTGAATAAGGCGACAAGAAAAGATCATTTCCCACTACCATTCTTGGACCAAATGCTCGATCGTCTTGCGGGCCGGGCCTTTTATTGTTTTCTAGATGGCTACTCGGGGTATAATCAAATTCTCATTGCCCCGGAGGATCAGGAGAAGACAACCTTTACATGTCCTTATGGCACGTTCGCTTTCTCGAGAATGCCATTTGGACTATGTAATGCCCCGGCGACCTTCCAAAGGTGTATGATGGCAATTTTCACCGATATGGTGGAGGATATCTTGGAGGTCTTCATGGACGATTTTAGCGTGGTGGGGGATTCATTTGAGGAATGTTTGGTGAACTTGGATAGGGTGTTGGAAAGATGTGAAGCGACCAACCTTGTGCTCAACTGGGAGAAATGTCACTTTATGGTGCAAGAGGGTATTGTATTGGGTCACAAAATCTCAAGGCAAGGAATTGAAGTTGATAAGGCAAAAATCGAGGTTATCTCAAGGCTCCCTCCCCCTACTTCTGTCAAAGGGGTGAGGAGTTTTCTTGGTCATGCCGGGTTCTACCGGCGATTCATTAAAGATTTTTCAAAAATTGTGAACCCACTTTGCAAATTGTTGGAGAAGGATGTCAAGTTTATCTTTGTTGAGAAGTGCATGGAGTCTTTTGAGCTATTGAAACACAAGTTGACCACAACTCCTATCATCACCGCACCTAATTGGGATTTTCCTTCTGAACTTATGTGCGATGCGAGTGATGTAGCGGTAGGTGCGGTGCTAGGCCAAAGGATCAACAAAATGTTCCATCCTGTGTATTATGCTAGCAAAACGATGAATGAGGCCCAAAGAAACTACACAATGACGGAAAAAGAGCTATTGGCTATTGTGTTCACGATGGAGAAATTTCGACCTTATCTTATGGGGGCAAAGGTGATCATACACATGGATCATGCATCCCTCCGGTATTTGATGACTAAGAAGGATTCGAAAGCAAGGCTGATGAGGTGGGTGCTACTCCTTTAGGAATTTGACTTAGAGATTGTGGATAGAAAGGGAAGCGAGAATCAAGTTGCGGACCATTTGTCCCGGTTAGAGGAAGAGGGGAGACCATGTGACGGTATTGAGATTAATGATAGGTTCCCCGACGAGCAGCTTCTTTCCATTTCTATGTGTGATATTCCATGGTTCGCGGACATCGCCAACTTCATTGTGACTGGTAATGTCCCGTGTGAGCTCTCTTCCAACCAAAGGAAGAAACTCAAGCGGGATAGCTTGGATTTTTATTGGGATGATCCGTATCTGTTTAAAATTTGCACGGATGGGGTGATAAGAAGATGTGTATCGGAAAGTGAACAAATGAACATATTGGAGGCTTGTCACTCTTCTCCCTACGGTGGCCATCATGAGGGGGTGAGGACGGCCTCAAAAGTTTTGAGTTGCGGATTCTATTGGCCGACATTGTTCAAGGATGCTAGTGACTTGGTGAAGAGATGTGATGCATGTCAAAGATCCGGCGGTATTTCCAAGAAGGATGAGATGCCCCTCAATACAATTCTCGAGGTGGATATTTTTGATGTTTGGGGCATCGATTTCATGGGTCCGTTCGTGAGCTCTTGTGGTAACACTTACATTCTCGTGGCGGTGGATTATGTCTCAAAGTGGGTGGAAGTCGTGGCTCTACACAACAATGAAGCCCGAAGTGTTGTAGCATTCTTGAAAAAGAGTATCTTCACGAGGTTTGGTACTCCTCGGGCCATTATTAGTGATGGGGGTTCCCATTTTTGCAACAAGGATTTCGACTCATTGCTTGCTAAGTATGGAGTTAACCACAAAGTGACCACCCCCTATCATCCACAAGCTAGCGGTCAAGTGGAAGTCCCAAATCGGGAAATAAAGAGTATTTTGTCCAAAACGGTGAATGCTAATAGGACCGATTGGTCGAAGAAATTGGATGATGCTCTTTGGGCTTATCGGACGGCTTACAAGACTCCAATTGGTATGTCTCCGTATCGGTTGGTGTTTGGTAAGTCTTGCCATCTTCCAGTGGAATTAGAACACAAGGCTATGTGGGCATTGAGAAAGTTGATCTTGGAATGGGATGTTGCAGCCAATCTCCGTGTGGAGCAATTGAATGAACTTGATGAGTTCAGATTTCATGCCTACTCCAGCTCATCCTTGTATAAGGACAAGATGAAGTACCTTCACGACAAATATGCTCGGGGTAAGGAGTTCAAGGTGGGTGACATGGTTCTTCTTTTCAACTCCCGGTTGAGGTTATTTCCAGGCAAGCTCAAGTCTAAGTGGAGTGGTCCTTTTGAAGTGGTATTTGTGACTCCTTTTGGTGCTATTGATCTCAAAAACAAGAATGGTGAAGTATTCCGGGTCAATGGGCATCGTGTCAAGCATTATTTGGAAAAGTTTGATGACAGCCACGTGGTGGCACACATTCATTTGAAGTGATATGATGGTAACATGCGTCGTCCTGCGACGTTAAATCAGGCGCTTCTTGGGAGGCAACCCATGTCTTTTTCTATTTCTTTGATTTTCTTTGTAGACTAGGATTTTTGGGCTAATGGTTTGTGAGATGTTGCAGGGATAATGTTGAAGCAGTGCAAAACAAAAGCACAAAAAGTTAGGTCTCTGAAGTTTGCCAACGCGGCCGCGCTACAAATCAGTGCGGTCCGCGCTGGCGCTAGGGGAGTAAGTCTCTGAAGTTACCCGCGCGGCCGCGTAGCATTTTTGCGCGGTCCGCACTGGGAGGACCCAAGTATTCATGCTCTCTGAATTTTCACATGCGGCCGCGCTACATAACAATGCGGTCCACGTGGAAAGCTAGGTTCAAGTGTGCTGGACTTAAACCCAGCGCGATCCGCGGCCATTTTTGCGCGGCCGCGCTGGTAGGTAAGAAGGGGGTCCCATTATTTTCTATAAATAGAGACCTTAGGCCTCACTTTACCCCTTTCGCACTCTAACTTCCCGAGCCTCATTTTTACTCTTCATTTAAGACCTTTGCATCAAGTATCTTGAATCTTCATAACTCCTGGTAACATTTCTTGCACATTTCATTCATTAGTCTTAATTTTTAATTATTTTGTTTGCTTCCCAGTAGTATAGATTCTTCTTTCTTCACCTTTTTTCTTAGGTTTAATGATTAGCTTAGTTTTTTTGTGTTTGTCTTGAACATTGGGCATGAATTTCTATATGAGTAATTGAGTAGGGACAACTAGGACTCAAAGACTCGATGAAAAATGGACCAAAATGCTAAACCCTAGCTCAGTTCAATTACATGGCCCAGCGCGGCCGCGCGTCCTTTCTGCGCTGTCCGCGTGAATTCTTCTGTGGGTGCCTACCTCACCCAGCGCGACCGCGTCACATTTTTGCGCGGTCCGCGCAGGCCCAACGTGGCCGCGGTCCATATCAGTGCGGAACGCGTTGGGAGATGCAGAGAGGTTCATTGGGGGCATATGCCCAGCGCGGTCCGCGCTCCAGTTCTACGCGGTCCGCGCTGCCCCAGCGCGACTGCTTGACTGTTTTGCGCGGTCCGCACCCCTATGTCCTGCTTCTGTATTCTGCAAATTAACTGTGTTTTCCTCTTGTGTTATTCATCTTTTCCACTCCATGTGCTTAAACTAACAATGTTAGATGTGTATTTTTGCAGATCATGGTTATAAAATGAGGCGGTAAACAAACACAACAACCCGGGAGAGGTGGTGCCTCCCGAGGGAGTAAGGGAAAGAGAATAGATAAACTCACTCCCCAGGCTCGGGTAAACATTAAAAAGACCCGTAAACTGATACAGGCTGCTGATAGAGCTGCCTCTCATTCTTCGGGGAGTGAGTATGCACCATCCAGGAGCATAACCTCAGAGTCTGCCCCCACTCACGTCACTGACCCACTCCAATTACATGACACTCCTCTGTTGATACCCAATTTTTTCCTAAGTTTTACACCCAAAATATTTCCAGAATAGCATATATGTGCATATATAAGCACACCCAAGAGTTTCAGTACTTTTCCAAATTTTTAATGATTTCTGAACCAATTTATTGCCTATTTTAATACAACAAAATCCAGTATTCATTTCCAAAATTATCATTTTTTGGTGAATAACTTATTTCATTCTCATATTTACACTAAAATATAATTAAGGTGATTTTTGGCATATTTTTACGAATTTATTTGGTATTTTTAAAGCTAAATTGCATATAATTGCAATCATAGCCTATTTTACGATTAATAGTATTTTATAATTGTAAAATTAGTTCCAGTATTTTTCAATAAATATTTATGAATCATTAAGGGGTTCATTGCTTTTGATTTTATCCCAGAGTAATTTTCACTATTTTTATAAAATTAAACAAAGGAAAATTGGCTATTTAAATACTAGTCCCATCTATTTCAATTTTAGCCTCAAATTAGGTCCAATCTCAGCCCCAAATTCCCAACCCATTTCCGTTTAAACCTAACCCGCGACCCTATTCCAAATAACCCGACCCAGACCCTTTTTTATCCTGGCCGTTGATCTTTGAGATCAACGGCCCCTATTCGTCCATTCCTTTTTTAATCCACATGACTACCCTAATTCCCTCATTTCTCCTAACCCGCCGCCCTCAAATCCCCTCTCCTCTCTGATTCTCTCTAAGACCTAAACCTAACCCTAGCCGCCTCCCTCCGGTTACCACCCAAAATCGCCTGAATCCATGGCTTGCAAAGCCATTGAAGGCTTGTACCTGCCTCAATGGCTCCTGCATGCCTGTTGATTGAAGAATCGAGGCCAGACCTCGAGGGTCTTCACTCAGATCTTCACCTATTCGAAGATCCCGGCCATCTCCGGCTTTGCTCCGGTGGCTCTTGGTCTTTTGAGCCTGATTGTGATATTCTCTGGCTTAGATCGTGACTTTTCCAGGCTTTCTCGCTTCTAGGGTTCTTCTGAAACCCTAGCCTTTCGAGGTTCTCCTGATTCCTCTAGATCTATTCTAGATCTATGTTTATTTTAAGGTTTTCAAACGATTTCTCAAAGTTTCTTTCAAAAGTTTGCTTTCAAACCTTTCATCTTCTCCGACTTAGGGTTTCTCTAATTTTACATGCTCTACTGTGATTCTTATGTGTTTTCTTCTGCTGTGTTTTCTTCTACCTTGCTCTGATGACTTCCCCTACTGTATTTTTCACGATTTTTCTTTTATTATGTTTTCATGAAGTTTTCTGGGAAATACATGTTTAAGGTCTCAGTCCCTTTGAGTTTTCTGAACTTATTTCGTTAGTATTCTGTTGCCTGACTTGCTTGTTTTCGTCTCTAGACTCGATTAATGGTAAAAACCCTAGAATTTGGGGGTTTCATTCGAGTTTGAGGCCACTTGTTACGTGCTTTGTGTGCTTCTCATCTCTAAACTTGCTTGGTTTCAAAACCCTAATCTCTGAGTTCCTGAAGTTGTTTCATCTTTGTTTCTCCATGTGGTTCTGACTTTTTGCTAAAATCTATAAGACCCTGTTTACTTGACTCTTTAGCATGCTTCTGATTAGCCTATATGACTATCATGTTTCGCTAGCATTATTGTTTCTCTTTGTCATGATTTAACCTCACACGCCCAATGTTGTGCATTCTTTATATACACTGGTTGTCCCCCTAGAATTTTGGGACTGATTTCAGACTTCCTTGTGTAAGCATGATTGATTCTTTCCTTGTTTTATTTGAAAACTCTCTTTAACCTTTCGATTCC
>NW_017675671.1:58122-62242 GCF_001879085.1 Nicotiana attenuata
CATTTGCTATTTAGGATCTAATTTCATATCTTAGGATTTATTTAGTGGTTAAGCTATTTTTAGAACAAAATTTAAAGAAAATAATAAAAATAGTCCAATTTTGTATTTTTAATTGTTAATTGTTGAATTTGTCATGGGTTTGCTTTTAAATAGGATTTAATAGAGTTTTAGGAATTAATTAGTTTAATTTTGGAAACAAAGTGGGTCTTTGATTTTGCATTTTAATAAAGTTAGAAAACATAAAATACAAAATGAAAATAAATAAGTAAATAAAATACAAAAAGAAAAGAAGAAAAACAAATAAATTGAGAATTTAAAAGATTAAATAGGCTGGTGTGCAACTTGGGCCATTTCTAATTCCAGCCCAATTTAAAACCCCCAAGATCCGGCCAAGATCAGCCCAAACCCGTCTCCTACCCGGTCCAGCCTTCCCCGTCCCAAAACGACGTCGTTTAGTTCTATTAGATCTGAGCCGTCGAGGATACTTGATCCAACGGCTCAGAACTAGGTTAAGCTTGATATAAAATGGTCGGATAAGCCTACCCCCCCCCCCCCGTATCATCGTCCCAAACACACCCCTCAGAGACCCTGTGTAACGCCGCTGGAAATCGTCCACGGCGGCGGCCCACCTCCAAACGTCGTCAAAATTACACCCCTGGTTCCCCTTTCCCTCCCCTTTACGAATCCACCACTCGTTTCCCTCAAATCCCGGCCAAATGTGTCGAATCTTGGGTCAAAGATTTTCCGTCCACCACACAACTCTCTCCATTCACCGCCAAAATTACACCATAAGACCGCCTCCCTGTCCTCTATCGAACCCCCAAGGCCCTGACCCTCGAATATGGCCGGAACTTCTCGAATATCGATTTGAAGTTTTCCGGCCAAAACTCTAATTGCCCCAAACCACTCCAAATCAATACCATGTGATCCCCTCCTCTTCCTCATAAGGATTTCAGCGTCATTGGAGCTCAAATACCACCGGAACTCGTCGAATTATTGATCTAGGGTTCATGAGGTTCGAGTCTGTTTTGGGGATTCAGATCAGTGAGTGTCTCTTCTCTTTTTATTTTTTATTTTTTCATTAGTTTTGGTTTTTATTAGTTTGATTCGTGTTTTTGCTGATAAATATAAATTGTTTTAAGTTCTGCATAATTTCAATTGATAGTCTAGTTTAAATATCAATCTGATTCTGTCTGTTATTGTTAGTTTAAATGTTTAGGTAGTAAATATTTAGGTAATTTCGATGAGTTAATTTGTTCTCGTAGTGTTTATTGTCTAGGTTAATTCCCATTTTTTGATTCTGTTCTAATTTGGTGATCTAATTTGGGCTTAATTGTTCATCCATTAGATTGTAGTTCATTTGATTCTTGTTTATTAGTTGAGTGATGAGTTGATATTAGTTTAATCTCGTGTTTCACAGTGGATTACTTTGTCGTTTGTTTGGGCTGCTGAATCTTGTTAGTCAACTATAGTTATTTGTTAGATAATCATGGGTAAGGGGGCTGGGGTCAGTTGGCTTCATTGGATAATTCAGGGGTAATTCAGGGGAAATGGTAAGGGCAAAGTAGGGAGTTCAAATGGTAAATCCTACAAGTGGAATGAATTAGAACCTACTGGAAGTTTCTAGATGGGGATTTTAAGGTAAATAGTAAAAGATAGGTATACTAACTTGAGGCACAAGTCAGGAAATAAAGGACTGCCTGATTAAAAATGAATAAAAAAGAGGGATCAATAGTGTAAATAGAAGGTTTCAAGGCTGCCCTCCCTTATGCCTATAAAAGGCAGCCTTAGTGCCTTAATGCAGAAGTTTTTTTTCACCTCTAAAATTCCCCCCAAAAGGTGCTATCGAGTCTTCAGATTTGATTTTGAAATACAACATTCAAAAACCCCAAAAACAGTAGAAAACCTCTAGAAAAAACTAAAAAAAATTCAGAAATACTGTTTCATTGAATATTTCCAGTTAACTTTGAATTTTAGCTTCTGAATTGCCTCACTTAGCCTATATTCTGTTTGCTGATACATTCTGGTGGTGCCTGGGTGTCTTCGAGTGTGTTTGGGTCCAATTGAGTATATTTTAGGCTGGTTTTATTGACTGTTGGTTTCAGAAGTTGTTTTGGGATTAGTTTTGAGTCTATTTGGGTTTCTGCAAGTGAATTTGGTCTACTATTGGTGCAGTTCTTCTCTGAAAATCATTCTGGGCTGCTCATTCTGTTTTCTGAGCTGTTGTTGATCGTCAATTTACTACTGCTGTGACTTGTGGTTGACACTGTTATTTGCTATGGCTGACCTCCTCTTCTTCTATTTTGTATCTCGACTTCCAAGCAAGTGGTTAAGTTGACTGGCATTCTGGCAACCCATCCCTACAACACCCGCTCTAAGGATAAGTCAAACATGATCAACCAGGAATTAGAAGCAAGCATTGTTGTGACGACCCGACCCGTCGTATCAGGTATTACTGCCCCGTTTTCCTCATTTATTACTTCTTCATGTTTCATTACCGCTATATGGTGAGTTAGAGTTGATTCGGATTGGTTTTGATAAGAAATGAGACACTTAGTCTCTTTTAAGAAGGCTTAAGTTGGAAAAGTCAACCGGACGTTGACTTATGAGTTAGAGGGCTTGGATGTGATTTTCGGTGATTCGGTTAGCTTCGGGAGATGATTTGTGACTTGGGAGCGTGATCGGAATTTATTTTGGAGGTCTGGTGTAGAATTAGGCTTGAATTGGCGAAGTTAGTATTTGGCGAATTCCGATTGATAGGCGAGATTTTGATATAGGGGTCGGAATGGAATTCCGAGAGTTGCAGTAGCTCCGTTATGTCATTGAGATGTGCGTGCAAAGTTTCAGATCATTCGGACGAGGTTTGGTAGACTTTTTGATCGAAAGTGCATTTCGGAAGTTTTTGAAGAACTTAGGCTTGAATCCGATGTGATTTGATAGTTTTAACGTTGTTTGATGTGTTTTGATGATTGGAACAAGTTTGAATGATGTTATGGGATATGTCCGTGCTTTTGGTTGAGGTCCCGGGGGCCTTGGGTGTGTTTCGGGGTGGTTTCGGACCATTTCTAAGCCATTTTTAACTGCTGGTTTTGGCTACAGCAGTGTTCTATGCGATCGCGGGGAATTGGTCGCGATCGCGGTGAGTAAAATGTGAGAAACGTGCCAATGAATCGCGATCGCGTGAAGCCTTCCGCGATCGCGGAGAAGAAATATTCTGTTGCGTTGATCCCACTTCGGAAGCTTATATCTCTCAATGTATAAGGAATTTGGAGATGACCCAAAAATGAAAATTGTATCCCTTTGTGTCTAGTTTTCAGAAATGTAAATTAATTGGAATTTAAAGTTGTGTACAAAAAGTTATGGTGGTTACACTATAGGCTGCCCGAGAAGGTCTCTAATACACATGGATGACTTTGGAAGCTTATATCTTGCAATGTATAAGGAGTCAGGAAATGAGCAACATATGAAATTATAGCCCTATATGTCTAGTTTTCAGAACATCAAACCATTCGTAATTTGGAGTTGTGTGCAAAAAGTTATGACCACTATACTGGAGGCTGTCCGGAAGAGCTGGGAACTGTTCATCGCGATCGCGAAGCATGGTCCGCGATCGCGAAGAGTAAATTTTGGGCTGGAAAAATTGTTCTCCGCGATCGCGAAGCATTTTCCGCGATCGCGAAGGGTAAATACCTGGGCAGAATGTTTCAAAACACGTCAGTCGCGATTTTGGGGTCATTTTACACCATAATTGCTTGTTTTTGGAGATTCTTGAAGGAGATTAACGAGGGATTCAAGGGGGAACGTTTGGAGGTAAGTTTCTTGGACTCAAAACTCGTTTTTATTGTGAAATCCATCTAGGAAATCATTGAATTTTTGCTAAAATGGAGGAATAGGGCTTGGAATTTTCAAATTTTTAAATTGGGATTTGAAGGGTCAATTGTGGATGGATTTTGATGTTCTTAGTATGTATGAACTCGTGAGGAGATAAGGAATCCGGTGATGTGAATTTTGTAATTTTTCGAGAAGTGGGCCCGGGGCTCGGGTTTTGCCAACTTCGTGATTTTCGTATGTTTTTCGTAGTCTTTTCGATTGGGTTATGTTTCCTTAGCATATTGTGATG
>NW_017675672.1:0-7374 GCF_001879085.1 Nicotiana attenuata
TGAATTCAGTAAGTGGAAGACCCGATAAAAATCCAAAAGATGATGAGCCCTTGCAGATTTGGCTTGTGCATAAAACACCCCGATTGCTGAGGCAATGGTGGAAAAATATGGGCGTTTGTGAGCAGGAAAAGATAAAGGACCATCTGGGTAACTTTGTGAATATTATGGAGAACAACCCAAGGGGGACTTAATCGAGGCGTTGGTGCATTTCTGGGATCCTAATAATAACGTATTCCGTTTTAATGGTTTTGAAATGACTCCCACTTTAGAGGAGTTAGCTGGATACACAAAGTTAGGCGATGACCTTCGGAAGAAGAGACCCTTGGCCCCGGGGGATGTCACTGGCAGTAAGTTCCTTGAGCAGATGACAATCAGCCAAAATAAAATAGCAAGTGTGGAACGAGGGCATGTTCGATTAGATTTCTTGTACGACAGGTATGAGTGTCCGGGTGGATTTTCAAAGCATGGGAAAGAGCTTGATAATAAAATTGGATACAAAGCTTGGCAAAGCCATGGGCGGAGAGCTTTCCTAGTGGCATTTCTAGGGATGATGGTTTTCCTGAGGCATGACAAAAATATTGATATTCGATTATCTAGCATAGTTACCGCTTTATTGCGTGGAAAGGATTTCACTATCATTCCTATGGTATTGTCAGATATTTACCGTGCCCTAACCAAATGTCAGGAAGGGAAAGATTTCTTTGAGGGTTGTAACATCATACTCCAGATATGGTTTTTAGAGCACCTTCTCCTTCACCCCGTACGGGTAAATTTTAGCGCCCATTGATGCAACAATGAGCTTGAAGATAGGTCTAAAGTTTTGACCGAAGATAGTAACTTCCCCAAGGGCGTCGAAGCATGGAGACGGTATCTTCAAAAGTTGACTACTACTGGAATCACATGGAAATACTACTCATTCTCACCAAAAGAGGTCATATACAAGTTTTACCACCATTCGTTTTTTATTTTGATGGGTCTTCGAGGTTTCTAGCCGTATGTGCCTATGAGAGCCCTACGCCAATTAGGTCGAAAACAAGTCGTGCCCACAGTGGAGCACATGCAAAGATTCATGTGGGAGGTAACATCAGAGGATCCCGTTCGTGAGGACTATGCTAAGCAGGTTTGGACATCAGAGGATCCCGTTCGTGAGGCCTATGCTAAGCAGGTTTGGGATGAAATTAAGGTGCTTGAATTTCACACTATGATAGAAGATCAAGATCAAGGAGAGTTAGACCCCGCATATTTTGACTGGTTCTATGACCAAGATGCTTTTGGATCTGGACAAGAGACAATTCTGAAGAGCACGACAAAATGGGAGACTGAAATTAGAACAAAAGAGGGGCAGGCCAAGGAGGAAATAGCAAGAGACTATGAATCCATCATCCGCGAACTACGTAGGGATATAAGTATCGTCAACGTGAATAGGGATTTGCAGTATACTGAGTTTAAAGAGGATACAACCAAATTAATACATGAGGTTCAAGCGCTTCAAACACATCTTCGAAAAGCCAGAAACAAGCGGCCATTCCAAAGCACGAAGAAATGCATTACAACCTTATCATCCATGATCTAAGGGCTCGGGCCAGGGCTGCAGAATCAAGTAAGAACCAGCTAGAGAATGAGCTAGCAAAGGTCCAGAACCAGCTGAATCTGGCGTCACAACGCGAGGCGGATATATCAAACATAGCCAATAACCATGAGCGACACATCCAGTTTTTAAGTCGGAGCCAGGAGCATGTTAGAAGGAGGGTCTATGAGGTGGCTACTTATACCGCTCGAGGGTGTGTGACTTGTCAGGGTTTGACCCAAGAGCAATTTGCTACGGTAGCGCCCAACTTCACACGCCACATTGCCACAGACTTAAGGTGCATATACCATGATATGGGAGGTCAGCCGCAGGAATAAGCACCTTAACTACAATGATGCCGGTGGATTCTCATTCGAAGATTAGAGTCTTCTTTAGTTGGCAGTCCACTTTGATTGTTCATTTGTAGTCATCAAGTTTGTAAGAGTCTTTTAGTGTTTTGAGTCTTACTTAAATATTCATCTTGTTTGAGTCAAGTCCGGTCTTGTTTAAATATTCGTCTTTTGGGTTGTATCTTTATGTAATTTTCCTTTGTCTTGTACCAAAAAAAAAATCAATCAAAAATCAAAAATCAATGAAAAAGATTTTGTTTTAGGAAAATTTGAAAATGAACCACAAAAAAAAATGTTGTTCTTTGTACATAAAAAAAGGGAAAACTTTGTTTTGTTAATTTTTTTTTTAAAAAAGGGTCATGTCCTTGAACTACGTAATGATCTGATTCATGCGGCGATATGATACGTAGGCAACCCCCAAAAGGTTCGATCGAAATATTTTCCAACGGCTCTAAAATAAGGCAAGGTGTAAAAAAAAGGGAAAAAAGAAGAGAGGAATAAATAAGAATGTCAATAATTAGCAACCTTATAAGCCGGAATGAAACATGAAGCCTTCCAAAAGCATGTTAGAGATGTGATATTGTTAGGAGCGTAACATAGTTACGTGTGATTCATATTTATAAAATGCTTAACCCTAACACGTTTGTTGCCTCTTATATAGTAAGCTTAAGGTGGTTGGTTTGTGGTGAAACTGGCAACACATCATCACTTGACCAGATCTAAGGGGAAGGTAGCGATGGTTAACAATGATGAAATTGAGTTGGTTAGCGACGACCCTCTGGGTCAATCGGTTGAGCAAGAGCCGGAGGAAGTAGGAAGATTGAAACATCAACTGAGTGATGTGTATTAGGCTTGGGTCTCTGGTCAGCCTCCACCTCAGGGTCCCTCTGAGAGAACTTCCACCATACCCCAGGCTACTCAACCACCGCTCCCTGCAACGAGCGATCACATTCTACCACCAGGGTATGTGCCAAACTACAGCTTCCATACCGTCCCTGGTATCTCTAATGCACAGCCTTCTACCGTACCGGTTAGGAACACACCTCTCGTTGTTTCTGGTCCGCCTGTGTATACAATCCCCACACCTAATCTTATGACGAGGGCAAACATTATGCCGCTATCTCATGCTTATGATGGCCAATACTACTCTCCAGATATGGCTTTTAAGGGTTCGGCTCCACACAATCAGACCCCACAGTATGTGTTACCTGCAGGAAATGAAAAGGCTGTAAAGATAGGAGAGCCAGACGAAATGGCTAGGAAAATGAAAAGTCTTGAGCAGAACATAAAGAACATACAAGGACTAGGTGGTCATAAAAGTGTCTCATTCAGTGATCTGTGCATGTTTCCTCACATCCATTTACCCCCAGGGTTCAAGACACCAAAATTTCAGAAATATGATGGACACGGCGACCCTATCGCCCACTTGAAAAGGATTGCAACCAACTGAGGGGTGCAAGAGGAAAAGAAGAGTTGTTGATGGCTTATTTTGGAGAGAGTCTGGTAGGGGTAGCCTCTGAATGGTTCATTGACCAAGATATCTCTCATTGGCATGTTTGGGACGACATGGCCCAGACTTTCGTCAAACAATTTCAGTACAACATTGATATTGCGCCAGATCGCAATTCCCTGTCCAATATGAAGAAAAAGCCGATTGAAAGCTTCAGGGAGTATGCCATTAGGTGGAGAGAGCATGCATCCAGAGTTAAACCACCCATGGATGACCATGAGTTAATCACTGTCTTCCTTCAGGCTCAGGATCCTGATTATTTTCAAAATATGATGGCTGCAATGGGCAGACCTTTTGCTGATGCAATCAAGATAGGAGAAATGGTCGAGAACGGCATCAGTACTGGCCGAATTATAAGTTAAGCGGCTCTCAAAGCAGCCACCAAATAAATCCAGAATAGGCCGAATAGCTGTGTTAACCAAAGGAGGAGGCCATGATGGCATCACGGGCGAAAAGAGGCCAAAAAGGAGCATCTCAACCCCCGGATCCATGATACTCGGTTGCTCCACAGTATGCAACTCAGTCTTTTGCCAAACCATCCAATTGCCAACATGTGCAGGCCCCAACTCTAACATACCTTCATCCGCGACATCAGAACTCTCAATCACTCTATAACGCTCGTCCAAAACAAGAGTATGAAAGGGAACATAAGCGGAGGGAAATTTCACACCAATCGTAGAATCCTACACAAGTTTTTTTGAAAGGTTGAAACATTGTGGCATGATTGAGCCGCTTCAAGGGTATGTTCCTGATCCATATGCAAAGGGTTTTGACCCTGCTGTATGGTGCATGTACCATTCTAATGTCCAGGGACATAGCATTGAGGGTTGTCGGGCTTTGAAAAAGGAAATAGAAAAGATGATTCAAGAAGGAATGATCGTGGTCCAAGATAATGGCACCCTAAGCGTCATGACCAAGCACGCATTGTTCGGATGATTACAATGATAAAGAATATGGGGACGGTTTGGTGGAAAATGTCAAGAACCTGTCCACTGAATGCAAGGCAATCAAAATTGTTGACGATCTTGTTTGATGCTGATGTGCAAATTCGTAGCTAAGATGTTGATCTTGATAATTGGAAAGTCACTCTCTTCCTTGCCGGGAAGGAGTCTTGGTAACTTATTTTGTCATAATTTCTATCATCCGGATTATTTCGAGGTTGTGATCGAGATGTTGTTTGTTTGTCCTGTCATCAAGCCTCTCTATCCTTTAATCAATGAAATACAACTTTTTTCTTTGTGTCATTTTAATCCATTGTGTTTAGTTCTTCTTGCATATATAATTCTTTTCACGCCAATTTTAGTGACATGACATGCATGCGGAGTTTTCGGCTAGATTTTAGAAAGCTTGTCCAATCTTGAATTGAATCGAGGAAAAAACACGTGGAGGACAAGTAAGAGGTTGAAAAACTTTGATGATAAGCCTGTGTCAAGATCACATGGAACCAAAACAGTCATGAATACTGGTTTAAGGATAATTGAAAGTTTTGAAGTTTGGTTGGACTAATCAGCGAAAAGGTTTTTGCCATGGCATGCATAATCTGATCATATCAGGGAAGATGACCCAAATCCCCAAAGAAGGTGCATCCCAGGGAATTTAAAATGATTAGCTGGTACTGAAGTGCACCCTTCTACATCAGGATAAGGACCAAGAAAAGGTGACTCCAAATTGTCAAAAGTCATTTGTTGCGAACAAGATATTGACTACGAAACTATACAACTGACAAAACCAAGAAGAGAGTCATGTCCATCAATGCCGAACCTGAGAAGAGATAGAATGTTTGGCATTCTTGAGGCTGGGAGGCCCTTTTTTCTGCTACCCAAACACTTTATACCCTTCGTTACCCCTTTTGAGCCTGTTTTATTTTTCTTTGACCCCCCCCCCCTTTTGGAATCAAGTGTAGAGTCACAAAAAAAAGTTCGAAGATCCTTGCCACCAGAAAGATAGGAGCTAGGATAATCTGATTATAAAAAAAAGAAGAGAAGAAAAGGAAAGAGAAAAGAAAAATAAAAAATGAAAAATGAATAGAAAAACAACAAAGAAATCTTTCATGTTAGTTTGAACTACGTTTGACTTGATTCCTTTAAAGGATACGTAGGCAGCTCTACACTAGGGTTCAGTCTAACCAAATCAGAAATAAAAATTCCCCAGTATCTGAAACTGGGGCAGAATTGTTTTTTTATGTTTATATGAAGAGTCGATTCCAATAGTTGTAAATATACAACCTATCATCTTGAGTCTATTTTAAGCTTTATTGTGACCCTTTCTTTCTAACCCTCTTCAATAGCCTTCCAAATAAAGACCTTCCAAATAGTCTTAAGAATGCCAAGGTAAACACGCAGTAAGCAACAATTGTCACACAATGTAGAACAATGTCAAGTTTGTAGCACAAAAAGGCGAAAACAAAGAAGAGATAATGAATGGAAACGAGAGAGTCTTATTGGTGAAAACCCTCATGGGCACTATAAGGCGATGGTAAGTAGAATAAATGAGAGAGCTCGGTTGGTGAAAACCTTTCAGGCACCACTGGTCGAAGGTGAGATGTGATTTGATGCAAATGATTGGCACAAAGAGGCCCACTTCAAAGACGAAAAGAAACAACAAGAAGAAAGGGTAGATTGGTTGGATAGATTCGGCAGCTCAGTCCAAAATGCATATCATGATCATTAAAGTTGGCTACCATATTCAAAGGAGCCCCTTTTTTCTTTCTCTCCCCGTAAAGTGGCATTTTCAGTTAAATACTATTCCTTCTCACTTTTACATCGCGTCATTTTGTCCATTTGCATTTTTATTTTTGAGTCAGTCTTTGTTAAAACAACCGAGAAATGACTTCAACATCTGGTACCAGCTTTCCAATTGTACAAAGCGAGTTCTATCCTGGCACATCAAAGAAGACATACCCAGGAAGCAACATGCACAATAAGCTTGTTGAAGCTAAAAGAGATCTGAGGGTTCATGCCAACGGAAGTCCCAAAAGTTTGCTGGTCTATTTGTTTAGAAGCCAATAAAGAAAGGGCCACAAAATTGGTCATTGTTTCCTAGAAGTGCAAAATAAAGGATGTGGGGCATACGCGGCATTGACAAAGGCACGAATCCAACTGTGATTTCCTTTGATAAGCCGAACAAAGTGTTTTGAAGACATCGAAAAGGTCGCTAAGCAAGACTTGCTTCATGGGAAAAGTTGATAGCGCCCCAGACACAAACTAATATCGGGTGCAAAATAATCAAGTTTGATTTTTAAAGGAAAAAACTGCCAAAGTGAAGACTTGCTTTGTAGACAAAGTTCAGCAACACTTTAGACATCCGGTTATGAAACAGCCGGAGGCGACAGTAGAAAGCCGAAGTTTCTAGAACACGGTACAGAGCCTCCTAGCTGTTTGGTACAATACTTGCAAATCAGTTCTTTAACAACGAGGTGGCCGCAGATTCAAACTGCTCAAGGCATGCAAGGCCACAAACCGACCACCATTGTTAAACTCACAAATCTTACTTTGTTTGAAGCAGGAAACAAAGCAGTGTAGAATTGAAGTTCTCAAAGGACGAATTGTCACCAAAGGTAAGTTCTTAAAACTCTCTGCTTTTTCTTTCTAGATATGCCTATAATCACATAATCAACCACTGCAGTTTCCAACATAAGGTACATCAATCCTTAGTTGAGGTTCCATTTTGAAATAGGGCACACCACTCCCTAGCCGCATGTTTAGTATAGGGTACACCAATCCCTAGCTGTATTTTCCGACATAAGGTACAACCATCTTTAGTGAGGTTCCATTTTAATACAAGGTATCCTATCCCCTGGTTACTTTCTCTCTTAGTGATACAAGGCGCTATCCATTGGTTACATTCTCTCAGCGATATAAGGTGCCAATCCCTAGCCATATTCTCTCTTAGAAATACAGGGTGCCAACCCCTGGTTACATTCCTTCTCACTGATACAGGGCACCAAC
>NW_017675672.1:9287-19078 GCF_001879085.1 Nicotiana attenuata
CCTCTACTTTCAATGAACCTTAAGGTCCATCCTTGACCAACTTGAAATCCTATCTAGATTAATATGACTTAGACAAAAGTGCACAGGTAAGTTTTACTCAATTTTGAAGAACATATTCTCTTATGAGGTAGTCTATTATTGTTCTATTCAGGAGAGACATTAATATACAATAACAAGGTCATGCATTCATGCACCACAATAGATAAAATGTTTATCAAGCTCAATAACTCCAGAGTTATTCGAAAAATAAAACAAATATCCATTTCTTATTTTGCCCAGAAACCGAAATTAAATTCCTTCTAACAAAAAGTACATATATTGCATCCTTTAAATTAATGTCTTATCACTAAAAGAAAATTTTAACAAATAATACGACAAATTACATAAAGTCATTGTAGAGTTGAGATAAAAACATTAAATAGATCATAATAAGTCAAAACACTAAATACTAAAATTCAGACTGCATTCAATATTTATATACATACATGCATCTCGAATAATAAATTTCGATGGGAAAAGAATCATTCATGCAAAGTATATTTATATAATGCAAGAATTATACTGTCACGACCCTAGTTCACCAACCGTGAACATGTCATGACGGCACTTGGTCCCCAAGACCAGGTAAGCCTATTATTGCGGAAACATAATAATCGCGGAAAAATAGAGAAAATCAAATTAAATATCTAAAGGAAACTGTACCGAATGCCGCTCGGCATGTACAACTCGATAACACAAATCTAAGACAATTCCTAAAACCCGAAAACTCACGGGCAACACAGGCTACAGAAGTATATAGTATGGCTCCAAAACTCCAGAATATCTAACAACCGAAAGAGAGAAAACTAAGTACTAAAGATAGAGTAGGAGAGGGACTCGTCGGTCTGCGGACGCAGCAGATCTACCTCGAAGTCTCCGAAATCCTCCTGCCTCACTGATAGTGCGCCTGAGTAGAGGTACCTGGATGATCTGCACATGAAAAACATGCGCAGGAAGGGCATGAGTACACCACAGCGGTACTCAGTAAGTGCCAAGCCTAACCTCGGTTGGGTAGTGACGAGGAAGGTCAGGGCCCTACTGAGGCAAATATATAACAATAGCAATAATTAACAGTGTGGAAATCTGACAGAAATAATAAATACAACAGTGTAATAAGGCAAGTCAACGAGGTAATACTAACTACAAAGATAGAGTAAAACACAGAGTAAACACAGCTCAATATCAAGATAGCAATGAGGGTCTCCCAGGATACAGTCCTGTAGCCCTTTCCTTTACTGTCCAGTGGATCTCCCGGGATACCGTCCCGTAGTCCAACTCACGTACCAATACCAGAGGATCTCCCGGGATACCGTCCCGTAGTCCAATCATCAATGTGCAGGGGGATCTACCAGGATACCGTCCCGTAGTCCCAAAGTAAAAGTGCAGGGGGATCTCCTAGGAATCGAACCCGTAGTCCCAAAGTAAACAAACAAGGGAGAGCTACCAGAATCCCACATCCGTAGTCCCAATGTAAATGCGCAATCACAGCCAGAAAAAAACAAGGAATAAGTATGAAAGACAAACACAGATAGAACTAGCCTAGCATGCTTCACGTAGTACAGTCAAAATAATTTAAGCAAGTAGGCAGTCAAATCAGCTAAACATGCTTTTCCTAATCTAGCATAAGTCATAACTCCAAGTAGAACAAAGCAAATAAGGATAAGAACTGAGTTTCCATAGCTTAAGTAAAAAAAACGGGATTTCATCAATCGGCTCAAGTACGCGCTCGTCACCTCACGCACAAGGCACTCAAATATCAAGTAAAATCCTAAGGGGAAAGGTTCCCCGCACAAGGTTAGACAAGCCACTTACCTCGAACCAGCTCAATATCACTAGAAACCGCGCCTTTGCCACGAGTATCCAACTCCAAATGGCCCAAATCTATTCAATTCAATTACATATCGTAAATAATATTGCAAACAACTGATTCCACTATTAAACTTAAAGCTAGGGCGCGAAAATAGGTAAAATGACCAAAATGCCCCCCCAGCCAACATCTCGGAATCGAATAATTTTCACGTTTTCAGAACCCTCGTACTCTCACGAGTCTAACCATATAAAAATCTCCCAAATCGGAGGTCAAATGCCCCCTCAAAACCCAATAGTTTGGTCTATGAACTTTCACCCAATTTTCATTCAAAATCCGAAATTTAAAGATGAAATCGTGATTAGATTAGTGGGTATTAAGCATAAAAGAGTAGAGAATCGTTACCCAATTGTTGCTCTTGAAAACCCCTCGAAATTTCTCCCAAATCCGAGCTCTCTAGCTTGAGTTTTGTTAAAAATGGCTAAAACCCTCGTTTGAAATGTTTATAACTGTTCAGGAGTTTAAAGCATCGCGAACGCGGAGGGTTACTCGTGTTCGCGAAGAAGAAATTATTAGCTGGCCAAAAATGCCCTTCGCTATCGCGAAGGGAGGAATACGAACGCGAAGGCCTGGGGTCTCAACCTATGCGAACGTGATGCAAGGGAACGCGAACGCATTGAAGGAAAAATGGAAGGGCGAGAAATTGCCCTATGCGAACGCGAAGTTGCACATGCGAACGCGATGGGGAAGGTGCTGAAGCTATGCGAACGCGGTGGCGGTCACGAACGCGTATAAGGAAATTGGCCGCATCCAGGATTACACTACGCGAACGCGGTGGAGGGGCCGCGATCGCGATGAAGGGATAGGCTACTACTACGCGAAGGCGATTCTTTCTTCGCGAACGCGAAGAAGAAATCTGGACCTGCAACTGCTGAGAGTTTTCTGCAATTTTTCAAACACTAAAATGCCCCGTTGGGCATCCGAAACACACCCGAGGCCCCGAGACCTCAACCAAACCTACGGACATATTCCATAACATCATTCAAACTTGTTCCAATCCTTAAACCACCTAACACAATGCCAGAAACACGAATTAATCAAAGATTCAAGCCTAAGAACTTCAAATTCTAACAAAACACACTTTCGATCAAAAACCTAACCAAACCTCGCCCGAATGACCTGAAATTTTGCACACACATCCCAAATGACATGACGGAGCTACTACAACTTCCGGAATTCAAATCCGACCCTCGGATCAAAAACTCACTATCGGACCGGAAACTTCAAAAATTCAAACTTCGGCATTTCAAGCCTAAATGAGCTACGAACCTCCAAAATACATTCCGAACACGCTCCCAACCCCAAAATCATCTAACGAAGCTAACCGAACCATCAGATTTCAATTCTGAGGTCGTCTTCACACTGTTCCGATTACGGACCATTTTTCAACTCTTAAGCTCTCATTTAGGGACTAAGTGTCCCAAAACACTCCGAATCATAACACCGAACGTCCCGGCAAACCAAAATAGCAGAAATGAACTTAGGGGAAGCAGTAAATGGGGGATCGGGGCGTAAATTCCAAAAACGACCGGCCGGGTCGTTACATCCTCCTACACTTAAACATTTGTTCGTCCTCGAACGAGCATAGAGAACATACCTGAAGTAGTAAAAAGATGAGGGTACTGGCTGCGCATATCCTGCTCAGTCTCCCAAGTCGCCTCCTCGGCCGGCTGACCCCGCCACTGAACCTTCACTGAAGCTATGTTCTTTGACCTCAACTTTCTGATCTGTCTGTCCAAAATAGCCACTGGCTCCTCAACATAGGATAGATCCTTGTCCAACTGGACTGAACTGAAATCCAACACGTGCGACGGATCACCGTGATACCTCCGGAGCATCGAAACATGGAATACCGGATGAACTCCGGCCAGGCTGGGAGGTAAGGCAAGCTCATAAGCAACCTCCCCAACTCGCCTCAAGATCTCAAAAGGGCCAATAAACCTCGGACTCAGCTTCCCTTTCTTTCCAAACCTCATGACGCCCTTCATAGGCGAGACCCGAAGCAGAACCCGCTCACCAACCATATATGAAACATCACGAACCTTCCTGTCCGCGTAACTCTTCTGTCTGGACTGGGCTGTACGGAGTCTATCCTGAATCACCTTAACCTTCTCCAATGCATCCTGAACCATCTCTGTGCCCAATAGCCTGGCCTCACCCGGCTCAAACCAACCCACCGGAGATCTACACCTCCTGCCATATAAAGCCTCATACGGCGCCATCTGAATGCTGGACTGATAACTGTTGTTGTAAGCAAACTCCGCTAGTGGCAAGAAATGATCCCAAGACCCTCCAAACTCAATCACGCACGCACGGAGCATGTCCTCAAGAATCTGAATAGTGCGCTCGGACTGTCCGTCCGTCTGGGGGTGAAATGTTGTGCTCAACTCCACCCGAGTGCCTAACTCCTGCTGCACGGCTCTCCAGAACCGCGATGTAAACTGAGTACCTCTGTCTGAAATGATAGAAACTGGAATACCATGCAAACGGACGATCTCCCTGATATAAATCTCCGCCAACCGCTCCGATGAATAAGTGGTACACACAGGAATGAAATGAGCGGACTTGGTCAGCCGGTCCACAATAACCCAAATGGAATCAAACTTCTTCAAGGTCCGTGGAAGTCCAGATACAAAATCCATGGTGATGCGCTCCCATTTCCACTCCGGAATCTCTATCTGCTGGAGCAACCCACCCGGGCGCTGGTGCTCATACTTCACCTGCTGGCAGTTGAGGCATCTAGACACATAGCCAACTATATCTTTCTTCATCCGCCTCCACCAGTAGTGCTGCCTCAGGTCCTGATACATCTTCGCGGCACCCGGATGGATGGAATACCGCGAACTATGGGCCTCTGCTAGAATCAACTCTCGAAGGCCATCAACATTGGGCACACAAATCCGGCCCTGCATCCTCAATACTCCGTCATCTCCAATGGTCACATCCGTGGCATCACCACGCTGAACCTTGTCCTAAAGGACAAGCAAATGAGGGTCATCATACTGCTGCTCCCTGATACGGTCAAATAGGGAGGACCGGGAAACCACACAGGCTAGAACCCGACTGGGCTCCGAAAGATCCAATCTCATGAACTGGCTGGCTAAGGCCTGAACATCCATCGCCATAGGCCTCTCTGAAGCTGGTAAATATGCCAAACTCCCCAAACTCTCCGCCCGGCGACTCAAGGCATCCGCCACCACATTGGCCTTGCCCGGGTGATATAGGATAGTGATGTCATAATCCTTCAGCAGCTCTAACCACCTCCTCTGACGCATATTGAGATCCTTTTGCTTGAGTATATGCTGCAAACTCCGATGATCAGTATAGATCTCGCAAGGCACTCCATATAAATAATGACGCCAGATCTTCAAGGCATGAACAATGGCAGCTAACTCAAGGTCGTGGACAGGGTAATTCTTTTCATGTATCTTCAACTGTCTGGATGCGTAGGCAATCACCCTACCGTCCTGCATCAACACTGCTCCAAGGCCAACTCTCGAGGCGTCACAATAGACAGTATAAGACCCCGAACCGGTAGGCAACATCCAGATAGGGGCTGTAGTCAAAGCTGTCTTGAGCTTCTGAAAGCTCGCCTCACACTCCTCTGTCCACTGAAATGGGGCACCCTTCTGGGTCAATCTAGTCATAGGGGCAGCAATCGATGAAAATCCCTCCACGACGACGGTAGTAACCCACCAAGCCAAGGAAACTATGAATCTCAGTAGTTGAGGACGGCCTGGGCCAACTCTGCACGGCCTCTACCTTCCTCGGATCCACCCGAATACCCTCACTAGAAATCACATGGCCTAAGAATGCCACAGAACTCAGCCAAAACACACATTTTGAGAACTTTGCATATAACTTTTTCTCCCTCAAGGTCTGTAGCACGGTCCTCACATGCTGCTCATGATCTTCCCGACTCCGGGAATACACCAGAATATCATCAATAAAAACAATCACGAACGAGTCAAGATATGGCCTGAACACACTGTGCATCAAATGCATGAAAGCTGCAGGGGCATTGGTCAGCCCAAAAGACATGACAAGGAACTCGTAATGGCCATATCGAGTCCTGAAGGCAGTCTTCGGGATATCTGGCTCTCGAATCTTCAGCTGATGGTAACCTGAGCGCAAGTCAATCTTGAAAAACACCTGTGCGCCCTGAAGCTGGTCAAACAGATCATCTATACGAGGCAAAGGATAACGGTTCTTCACTGTAACCTTGTTCAACTGGCGGTAGTCAATACACATGCGCATAGAACCATCCTTTTTCTTCACAAACAAAATAGGAGCACCCCACGGTGAAACACTGGGTCGAACAAAACCCTTACCAAGCAATTCCTGCAACTGATCCTTCAACTCCTTCAACTCAGGAGGAGCCATACGATACGGAGGAATGGAAATGGGCTAGGTGCCCGGCAACAGATCAATGCCGAAATCAATGTCTCTATCAGGCGGCATGCCCGGAAGATCAGCTGGAAATACATCGGGATAATCCCGTACCACTGGAACAGAATCAACAGAAGGGGTAACTACACTAACATCTCTCACATAAGCCAAATACGCGGCACACCCCTTCTCAACCATGCGCTGAGCTTTAAGAAAAGAGATAACTCTACTGGGAGTGTGATCTAAAGTACCACTCCACTCAACCCGCGGAATACCTGGCACAGCCAGCGTCACGGTCTTGGCGTGACAATCAAGAATAGCAAAATGGGGCAACAACCAGTCCATGCCCAAAATAATGTCAAAATCCACCATACCGAGTAATAATAAGTCTGCTCTGGTCTCAAAACCACGAAAGTAACCAAACATGACCGATAAACGCGGTCCACAATAAGAGAATCTCCCACAGGAGTAGAAACATAAACGGGGGCACTCAAAGAATCCCGAGGCACACCCAAATGAGGAGCAAAGTAAGAAGACACATAAGAGTAAGTAGAACCCGGATCGAATAGAACCGATGCCTCTCTGTGACAAACTAGAATAATACCTGTAATGACGGAGTCGGAGGCAACAGCCTCAGTACTAGCAGGAATAGCATAATATCTGGCCCGGCCCCTCTCTCGAGGGTGACCTCTATCTCCCCGACCTCCGCCTAGCCGGCTGGGCAGGTGGGGTAGCTGCTGGAGCTGTGATCATGGCCTGAGAACTCTGAGGAGCACGCTGCGGCTGAGCAGTCTGTGAAGATGCACCCCTACCAAGTCTGGGGCAGTCCCTAACCATGTCGTGTGTATCACCAAACTCAAAACAAGCTCTGGGAGGACGCGGTGGCTGTGACTGGCTGGGACTAGGCCTGCTGGGCTGACCTCTGGAAGCACCCCGCGCAGGAGGCGCGCTAGAAACTGGAGGTGCATAATAAGGCTCCTGAGGTGGAGGTGGAGCTGGAGTACTGCCGGCTGCTGGAAGAGCTGAATATACAGGGCGACCCGAATAACCTCTGCCATAACGACCTGCTGATGAGATACGGGCACCAGAGTAGTGACCCGACTCTCGAGACCTTTTGGCCTCCCTCTCTCCTCGCTCCCTGGCGAGCATACCCTCAATCCTCCTAGCAATGCTCACTACCTGCTGATATGGAATGTCCACCTCCAACTCTCGAGCCATGCTAGACCTGATTGGCGGAATAAGGCCCTCAATGAACCTGCGAACTCTCTCTCGAGCTGTAGCAACCAAAGCCGGTGCATGCCTGGCCAGCCTGGTATAACGGATGGCATACTCTGAAACTGTCATAGCACCCTGGCGCAAGTGCTCAAACTCTGCGCGCCATGAATCTCTGAGGCTCTGGGGAACAAACTCTCTCATAAACATGTCCGAGAACTGGGTCCAAGTCAGTGAAGCAGCCTCGACTGGACTGTCTAACTCATAAGTGCGCCACCAATCATAGGCAGCTCCCCGAAGCTGAAAGGCAGTGAAAGAAACCCCGCTGGACTCCACTATGCCCATGGTGCGAAGAATACGATGACACTCCTCTAGAAATCCCAAGGCATCGTTTGATGCTAAGCCACTGAACACTGGGGGATCATATTTCTTAAACCTCTCAAGTCTCGGCTGCTCGTCCTCTGAAGCAGCTGGCCCATCCTCGGGCTGAACTGGCGCTGCAGGCGATGGGGGAATAATCTCGGGAACCTGCTCGACCTGCACACGCTGCTCAGGAGTGCGGACGGTGGGAGTCTGTGCTCCTCCCCCGGCCTGGGATGTGGCTGCAGCGAGGGGAAGCAACCCCGCCTGAGCCAAGGTGGTGTACATGCTCATAGAACTGAGCCAAAGTCTCCTGGAGCGCTGGAGTAGTAGTGGTAGTAGTAGGTGTGCCAGGTGCCTGGGCTCCGGCTGGATCTGCTGGTGGTACCTCGGCGGCAGCTCGCGCAGGTGCTCTGGCTGCACCACGTGCGCGTCCTCGACCTCTCCCCCAGCCCCGGCCTCGGACGGCTGCAGTAGGGGGCACGGGTGTCTGATCATCTCGAGTGGCACGTGTCCTCACCATCTGTGAGAGAATAGAAGTCAGAAGTTTAGAATTGATGTCAAAATATCGCACGACAAGGAATTCAAATGAAACGAAGATTTTTTTTCCTAAACGGTTACATAGCCCCTCGTAGATAAGTACAGACGTCTCCGTACCGATCAGCGAGATTCTAATAAACCGGCCTGTGTTTCGTGACTCTTATGAACCTAGTGCTCTGATACCAACTTGTCACGACCCTAGTTCACCAACCGTGAACATGTCATGACGGCACCTGGTCCCCATGACCAGGTAAGCCTAACATTTGCGGAAATATAATAATTGTGGAAAGTAGAGAAAATCAAATCAAATATCTAAAGGAAACTGTACTGAATGCCGCTTGGCAAGTACAACTCAATATGACAAGTCTAAACAATTCCCAAAACCCGAAAACTCACGGGCAACACAGGCTACAGAAGTGTATAGTAAAGGTTCCAAACTCCAGAATTTCTAATAACCGAAAGAAGGAAAAACTAGGTACTAAAGATAGAATAAGAGGGAGACTCGTGGGTCTGCGGACGCAGCAGATCTACCTTGAAGTCTCCGTAGTCCTCCTGCCTCACTAATAGTGCTCCTGAGTAGAGGTACCTGGATGATCTGCACATGAAAAACATGCGCAGGAAGGGCATGAGTACACCACAGCGGTACTCAGTAAGTGCCAAGCCTAACCTTGGTTGGGTAGTGACGAGGAAGGTCAGGGCCATACTGAGACAAAATATAGTAATAACAGTAATTAACAGTATGATAATATGACAAAAATAATAAAGACAGCAGTGAAATAAGACAGGTTAACCAAGGCAATAGCAAATACACAAGAACGGAACAACCACAGAATAAGTACAGCTCAATACCAATGGTAACAATAAGGATCTCCCAGGATACCGTCCTGTAGTCCTTTTCTCAACTGCCCAGTGGATCTCCCGGGATACCGTCCCGTAGTCCATCATATGTGTATATCCGAAGGATCTCCCGGGATACCGTCCCGTAGTCCAACTATCAAGGTGCAGGGGGATCTATCGGAAATCTAACCCGCAGTCCCAAAGTAAAAGTGCAGGGGGATCTACCGGGAATCGAACCCGTAGTCCCAAAGTAAACAAACAAGGGGGGAGCTACCGGAATCCCACATCCGTAGTCCCAATGTAAATGCGCAACCACAACCAGAAGATATTCAGAAATGAAGTACAAAAGACAAACATCAGGTAGTACTAGCCTAGCATGCTTCACGTAGTACAGGCAAGGCAACTTAAACAATTAGGCAAGTTAAATCAACTAAACATGCTTTTCTAATCTAACACTGGTTATAACTACAAGTAGAATAAAGCAAATATGAAAGGAACTCAATCTCAATATCTTAAGAAAACCGGATTTTTCAACAATTAGCTCAAG